>NW_024585505.1:7234-8145 GCF_018398535.1 Haplochromis burtoni
AAAAAAAAAAATGTTTCCTAAGGAATGGAATAGGCAATGAGAAATTTCTCATAAGGATTTAAAATATTTGAACTACCAGTGTCTAATACTAGTAGGACATTTTTGTGTACACAACGTTGTAACATATTTGAATAATATTAACATTTAAACAATAAATCAGGAAATAGAAAGCAGATAAGGTCAGTGAAATTGTTTGCATTATTTTATGTTTTCAGCTCCGAGTAAACAATTCTTTTTTGAACCAGATGAGTACCAGATGTGCATCACAATTCTACAGTTTCTACAGTGGAATCAGTGTGGCTATCACTTTAAAGTCTCTTTGGGCTGGTTTCCGTCTTGCTTTGTGTTCTCAGCTTTTTGTTCAAACATAAAAACTAAAAGGGAGATTTTGTGTGTGTCCTCTTTGGGATAGGGATGTGTATTGGTGTGTGGAACTGTACCATATAAGTTTTAGATTAACTGGTATTTAACTGGTTAAAATGTGTTTCGGGTCATTTTACAGAGTACCGAGAAATAATTGGGACCTCCAGTTTGTTGCGATTCCACGATTACAGAAATTGTAATCAACAGTTTACTACATTTTTTCCCCCGATGCTCCATATTTTCTCATTTATGCAAACAAATGATAGAAAACACTTGGTATAAATGTACAGTTCATTTACACCTCTTGCTGGTGGCAATATTCTAATTCAAAGTCACTGCTCTGTTGTTGCCCACCATACTTCATACCAGGTGATGCTAATGATTTATAATGGCCACCAAGCTGCTTCTGCCATCTCTCATTAGTGCAAAGAAATGGAAAAAACAGTATCCTTCTATCCTTATTTAGCAGTGCCTACAATAAAATGCTTTGCCACAAAAGGAAATCCACCATCCATCCATTCGCTTCCGCTGCTCCTTTTCAGGGTCAC
>NW_024585506.1:0-8143 GCF_018398535.1 Haplochromis burtoni
GCGACTGAAAAAATCGCACAGTGTCTGTCCAGCATAACATGCAGTGACGACGAACCTGCTGTTCGTCAGTGATTATACCAGTCAGAACACACATACAACTAAAGCACCAGATCACCAGTTTTTACATGGATTCTGTACTAACAGTGAAAATATGATTAATCAAATCGAAGTAAAAGATTAGAGTTAAAATGATGATTCAGAGCATGATTTGCCTGCATTTCTCAGTGTAAACTTCTAAATTGAGAGTTTTAGTTTTAGACATTTTAATCCATCTCTTACTATACAACTCAAGAAATTTACAGACACTCAGAGATTACAATCATGATTTTCAGGTTTTTGCCCAGCCTAAAATAACACAGTAAGGTTGACAGATGGCGTTGCTTTCTGCTTGATTTTTCTCTTCAGAGGATGACAGACAGACACTAGTGACCGACAACTTACAAACATGTGAGTATTTGACCGTCCTCTCTCAGCCTGTAGTGGTGCTTGATTGTGTTTTTACTGAAATATATTTGTGTGCTGTCTGTGTTTGAGCTTTTCTTTCATTCAGCTATAGCTTGAGTCACTTGTTGAATGCTGAGACTGCACGTCCGGTGTTGTGTTCACGCTGTCAGTCTGTCACTTTTACACCTTCTGTTGTGTCATCTTCTGCAAAGCTGGATTAAATAACTCTGGCAGATGTCAGGCTGTCTGTTCATTGAAACATGGGCAAACTCTTTGTGCTAAATAAACTCCAGTTAATATGAAAAATAAATGGCCATATCTTTATCTGGTATATAATTGTAATATTTTCAACACACTGAAACTTCATGTCTTGTCATTGTGGCTCGTAAATGCAATCCTGCTGCAGGATTACACTTAAAGTTGCAGTGTAGTGAGAGCCAGAGTGCTTTTTAATCACTGATGTCTAATTACAAGCATAAAAAACCCTAAACACATTAGCTAAGTGATGCAAACATGCGTTTTTGTTCCCTCAGACATCCGTTGGGCTTGAGGAGTTTTTTGTTCTTTTCCAGCTCTTGTGTTTGTAATCCCTAAATATTTGACTTAAACAGGAAGCCAAATCAAACTCACCCCAGCATCCCTTTACAACGGCCTGCTTCGTAATTGTAGGAGTTGTAACCTAAACACACATCTGAACAATTCTTCTTAAATTTGTATTTATCTTTTACATTTCTTTTTGCTATTTGTTTTTTTTTCTTTTTTTTTTTTAGACAGCAGCGTTGTTGCCCCAGGAATCCATGTCTACCCATTCAGCTTTCAGTTCCCCTTCCAGTAAGAAACATTTCTTTAAATGGTTGCAGTGTTAGTAAGAACAAACAGACAACCTCGTGTTTTGTTACTGCTGTGGTTCCAGAAAAGTAAGTGAACACACTGAGGTTGTGTATACATTAAAGCAACATTAATATACTGAAGTTTTAGATACGTACATGTATGAATGTGGGCAGATAACCACCAGTAATTTTATCATTAATTGATTCGTGACTTGGTGAATGTATCAAGTCTGAATTCTGAGCTTGAGTTGATTCAGATATTTGAACACTCACGGGTCCATAACTCCCTAAACATTCACGGCACAGCTGTAAATCCAAGGATTCGCCTGATTTCACCGCCAGCAGGAATGTCGCTGGCAGTGCATAAAGGGAGTGTTCTAAAACATGTAAAAAGTGTCAGCATAGCATTAGCTTGAGCCAGTTGTGTTTGCAAACTGGAAGAACATCAGAACATATTTTATTTATTAAGTGCTGAAAAACCGTTAATCCCAAAGGGCTTCACTCGTAATTGTTCTGTTTATGGCTGCTGTATTGTTTATTTTGATATAAAACATTTTATTAAGTCATTTAGAAAATGTGAAAAGCTGTGTGTATTTTACAAGAAAGTGATCAACTCATCGCAGTTCTGTGGGCTTTGGTGTTTGTTCAATAGGGATTTACCCTCCTCCTTCAAAGGTGCTGATGGTAAAATTGTGTACTCGCTGGAAGCCGTGCTGAGCAGATCAATGAGGATGAACACGAAACGTTCAACTATGGTCAACTTTGTGTCAACGACAAATGTGAACAGTATATCTTGGTTACAGGTATGTGTGTTATCTCATTTGCAGTCATTCCAACAAAGTTGGCACAACCACAGAACAAACAAAACAAAAAACAAGGGGTGAGTGGGCGGCAATAACCTACCCAGTGTTTAGACCTGCTTGGACATGTATTGAGCAACTTGTTTCAGTATTTGCATTCAGAGTGCTCACCTTGTGAAAACACTGGTTTTAAAGGCACCAAACATAGTCTTACTGGAAAGGGCCACTGGCTTAGCTTTGAGATCAATGTGGCTGAAGTCTATTAAAGTTAATATATCTCTGCTTTTGGGAGAATTTAAGTGCATTTGTGCTAGAGCAGGGCGATGTGACCAAAAATATTTATCACGATATACATTTGAAAATTTGCAATAATGATATAACTGACGATATAATTGACACTAGACAAAATACTTTACAACTCCACAACTTTATTAGTGCAAAAAAACCAAACAAACATCAATTTATTCTCACTTGAACAAGCAGCTGTTTGTTATGTGTTTTAAAGTTATATAAAAATTTAACAGTGCAAATACAAATTCCTTGCTGACAGTTTAACCAAAAGGCATTTCCAGTGGAAACTGGTCGACATATCCTCAGCATAACCATGTATAATATCCACAAAACCTAAAAAGAGATTATACACAATACAGTAATATTATGTTGAAGCGCAGTACGTATCACTCCGCGAGGCTCCTGCCTACGATAGCCGTAATGCTCCGACAATCCATCAAGCGGTGCGGGTTCGTAGCTTAGCAAAGTCGTACTAAAACATTTGACAGATTTTCGAGCGCCGTGTACAACATAAAATCGTTTTGAGGTCAGTAAACACAACCAGAATCCAAACATAAGGCACACGGGATTATAAGGGGTACTGTCGATTTTCAGAAAAATCAAATGATTTATTTTAAGTGTGCCGTATTTTCCAAAAAGCACGGTAATAACGACGGCCCGCTAGCATGCTCTACCAAAAATAGTGTTTTGTTGTGTATCTGACGGACGAAAGCTAAACCAGTTCCACACCACTGAAGTTGCAGCATTTTTACAAACCAATTCTGGTTCATCAGTTTCATTCAACGATCCGCTTTCACCCTTCTCATTCTGCGTCGGCGCCGTATGCGTATGAAAACAAAGGCACTGCGCATGCGTCTTTTACCCATATTTTATCGCGATATTTAATTTTCTTATCGTTGCCCAACATTATACCGGTATTACCGTGAACAGTATGATATGGCCCATCCCTAATTTGTGCTACATTCTTGTTTTTCTTTCAGACACCGCTGCATGACTCTAAGGATAAGAAAATGAACATTTTTACCTCAGGAAGTGTAGCCATGGATGTTAATCTTGAAAAAATGGGCTTCCGACAAGGTGAGAGGCCTGCAGGTGATACTGACATGTATTTGTTTAAAGAAAAGGTCAGGTTTGACTTTTCCGCTCGGTATTGCAGGAGAAGGATTAAAAGTTGTGGCCTTCATTAAGAACAGTTCATCTCGTGAGATCAAGCCCAAGTACTGTTTGTACAGAAAGCACAGTTTCTTTGCAAGAGGGAAGAGAAGGGTCCATACTAAAGACCTCTTGAAAGAGGTGGGAGACGCCATCCCGCCATCTGCAGAAGAAACCGTCACAAGGGTCATCATCATTCCCCGTGACGTGGAGCCCTCGATCCTCAACTGCAACATCATCAAAGCTGAGCACAGACTCAGGGTAAGCAGCTTGAAAAATGTTTGCTAGAAACTGCAGTGAGTCTTAAAACTGTATTAATCGTTTCAATACAAGTTAGTTATTCCACAGTACTGTCCAAAATTATTGATCCACAAAAGGATTTCTTTAAGTAGTCTTCAGAAATAGCTTTTTTTTGGAGGTCTGCTTCCTTTTCTTCTGTTCTCCATTAACATGATTCCACACTGCTTTTGTAATGTTGAGGTTCAGGCTCCAGGTAGGCCAATCCATACTAATGGCGTTGTTTGTGATCAAATGAAAAATGAAGCAATCCAATCAGGAAGCCAAGGAGGTACAGGACTTTTTCCTCTTTCTGTCTTTGTTTGCATCAATATAATCTTGCTTCCCTGTTTAGTTGTGCCTCTCTTCCCGTTTTATTTTGGTTATTATTTCTCTCTGTGTCCTCTGTGGGTTTTACTTCCTTTGTCTCATTATTTGGTTTCAGCTGTACTTCTGCCCTCATCACATTCTGTCTGCCAGTCTGTAACTTGAACTGCTTTATTGTCACACTGGAGATCAGTCACCAGATCAGCTAACAGCCCAGATCTAAGTTGTGCTAACTTAAAATGGTTCAAGAAGGAATGCTCTGTTCCTCGAAAGAAAATGCATTTCATTTTACTTTGGTGAGAACTTGTTAATTTGTTTTTTGAAATTCTGTAGTAGAAATGCACACATTAAACAAAAAGGAAAAAAGATACTTTCTAGATAGAATGTAAATTTAAATGGAAAACTGGTTCTTTGCTACGCTTTTTTTTTTTTTTCCCCCTAGTGTGAGTAGGCACTGGTTCATTCCTTGAGTTACCTAGCTTTCCTTTTCATGCATTAATTATTCATAGCTCAGTGTTAAGCATTTCAGCAAACAAAAAACATTCATCCTTTATTCCTCTTAAAAGGATTCAACTAAAAATGAATGGGGGGGAAAAAAAACAGCCAGCATCAAAAAAAGGAAACTGAAAGACTTTAAGAAAACCTGACAAACTATTTCTCAAGACCACTTTAGAAATTACAAGAAAGGAACCGGTGGGTGGTTCAAGACTTTTGTACATTACTGCATGTAAACTCCAAACCAAAAGTTCATTTGAGGGGCTTTACTGCTAAAATCCTAACAAGAAATATAGAAAAGATCTGTAATGTAACTGATCACATCAATGTTGATGTGATCAGAAAAAATAAGCAAGATGGTATGAATGTTGTGAGCAATAGCGCAGCAGAGCGCTATTTAAAGCTCTCTGTCGGTTCTTTATTTTATGCAATGAAAGACTTTTGTTTAAAGCTGCTGAAAGCGTTTGAACACAATTGTCACGCTTTGTTCGTTTGTTTGAGAAAAGTGTTTGCTTTGCACGCATGTGAACACAGTATTGTATAGAGCATAGTGGAAAACTGTCGGCACATAGGTTGTCTTTATAGAGCAAAGCTCCAGTGTCTGCCATGGTTTATTGACTCATTTTACTGAAAAGCAATAATGTAAACAAAAGACTTATGTGACATAAGAACCTACTAGTAGTAACTGAGGACAGCAGTTATATTTGTGTTAATGGGTAACATCTGCAGCTCAAAACCAACATAACCTGTGTGAAAGGGTTGAGCTACAAAATGATCAAACTTTTAATTAATACTAAAATAAGCATAAGCTGAGATACATGAAGTCCGTAACCAAAGAAAAGGCTGATAGATTTTACCTGTTGAACATGTTCTTAAAAACAGAGGATTGGTTCAGTTCTGCAAATATTGAGTAACTTTAAACAATCTAACGTGTTTTACAGGTGTACCTTGACGTAAAATATGCTTCAGATCCAGAGATCAAGTTTCCTGTAGCCATCCTGCCAGCCTTCCAGGCCTATCCTGCAGTGCCACCACACTATCCTGCTGCTGCTGCTGCTACCCCCTTTGGATTCAACCCGAACCCGAACCCTCCAGTGTGGGGTTTTGAGCCACAACAACCAATAGCAGCTCCCCAACCGTCAGATCCCCCTCCTCCTTATGGAGCATATGCAATGTACCCTCCATTGCCAGATTTTGAGAATAAATCCTAGCAACAGGTCTGACCAGATGTTTTGCCAGGAAATGGTGTGAAAACACCGAGAAGCATACTGTGGTCATTAAGAGCCACTCTAGTGTTCACCAAGCACTTCTGTGGCTATAGACTATACCAAATCCCTATAGTGTGTGTTTAACTGCCTCATATAGGAGTATCTGCTCCTGATTGTTTCTTTTTTATTTAACACTTGATATCTTAAGTGCCTGCGTGTTACAGACAGACGACTGAATAAAAGGGACAAAATGTAAAACATTGCATTTATCACAGGAACAAGTAATGCTGTTTGACTGGTTTGTTTTACACCTAAAAGCCTTTCTGAAAAGTAAAGAGAAAAATATTTTCCATTCACTGGTTAACAACATTACAACATCAAGCTGGTGTTTGGCGGATTAAATCTTTGAAATGAAGTTTTGTATGATAATAAACTTTTTTTTTTTTTAAGGCAATAAACCTCTTTGGTTTTTGGATTTATTTACTTATTTTTGGTTTGTTTTTTGTGGCGTAACACAAAACATGAAGCTGACATAACTAGACATCTTTTACTTTGAGTTAATTGCTTTTAATTCATGGGGCCATCAAAATATTGACTGCAACATTTTTCTTCCTGGTATTTTTTAGGTTTTGCCAGTGTTTCCAGATTAATTTTGACTATTTAGACAGTTGACAATTTCTGGTAAGATGGGTCATTAACACTAACTTACCTAGCACGTGTTTCCCCAGGAAAAGTTGATACCTTTCTTTTTGTATTATTTCTTAACCTACTGTGAATATTATAGTGATGTTAGTGACAATAACAAAGAAGAATTTTTTTAATGTTCTTTGTGGAACTTCCCCTAAATTTATGCTATCAAAATATATGAAAAGATGTCTCCTAAGCCTTGGTAATCCCCCCAAAAGGCCCTTTTGTCATCTCTCTGAAAAAGGGGGTCTATTGTTAATGTTACTTCTCATCACTTCTGCTTAGGATTTCAAAGGGTTAAACATGGCATGTAATGGGCATCACGTGGAAGATTTACTGTAGGTGTGGTGAAATATATCATGTGATGCAGCCAGCATGTGGCAGTCACACCTACAATAAAAAATAAATAAAGAGAAACAAGGTGGTATTTTTCGCTGCCCCAATATGTGGTTGTGAAGAGACCATGCTGGTTATCCAGAGAGTGTGTGTGTCTTGACTGTCTCAAATCATTCATAATGTAATCTCATGTAAAACTCCGTCGAGTTTCCATAGCTGAAAATCTTTTAGTGGTACTGCTTTGAGAGGGTGTATGATACAAGAAAAACTGGTTTCACAACATTTGCATACTTGAAAGCAGATATAACCGGCAGAGAGTGGCTGCGCTGGGCACAACTCGCCTGAGTTTTCTCTTGGTTTTTGCAACAGATTTTTGTTTTCCCCCACTTTTTGTCATCCATTGAAAATGACCATTAAAAAATTCTCAATCGAATACGATGCCATCAACAGCAAAAACACCTTCACGAATGGAGATATCATTAACGGAAGAATTATTGTGGAGGTGTCTGGTGAAACCAAAATCCAATCGCTGATTTTTAGAGGACAAGGAAGAGCGAAGGTATGCTGGAGTGAGCATTACGGACAAGATCAAACCCACGTTTACTGGGCTACTGAGAAATATTATGACATCAAACAAGATATCTTGAGAGAATCAAGACGCGATGGTGATGTATTGAATTAACACAGTTGCTGATATGTGATACACTGTTCCTTGTTTAACAGACTGTTCAAAACAACACCTACTTCTTTTCCAGGCACTGAAGTCATTGGAAAAGGAAGACACGTGTATCCTTTTTCGTTCAGGATTCCTGATGGGTACCTCTTCTTGTCTTAATCAGAGGTTTAGATTTCCACTATGCTTCTTTGTGGGTCATTTGAATGTTTTTGTATTGTATTTTATAGAATACTGCCATCAACCTATAAAGGACCCCATGGAAAAATAGTTCATAAGGTAAAAGCAGAGCTGAAACAATCAATGAAGATTACAAAAAAAACTAAGGCCCACTTCACTTTTGTGTCCAAGGCAGACATGGGTATTCCTGGACTTCTGGTAAGAAATCATTAATCCTAAAAAGCAACGATTAAATTTCATAACTGATAGTGTTCAGGCAGACGAGATCATTACCTTAAAGCACATTTATAATGTGGGGGTCTGCTTTTTAGGAACCTCAGTATACTCATAAGGATAAATCTGTTTTGGGCTCTGGAAAGGTTTCAGTAGATGTCCATACCACTCAGATGGGATACATGCAAGGTAATTATCTTTACTTGGCTTACTGCCTTTCAGTATTCAGTT
>NW_024585507.1:0-8135 GCF_018398535.1 Haplochromis burtoni
ACAGAGAGATCAGCTTTTGAGGAACAGGTCCATAATGAAACAGTTTGTCTCCCTGCTCAGAAACAGCGGTGGAAAAACAGTGCGAAAATTGTGGCTCAGCCATTACCGGAACTGTGGGCTGCAGCGATGCTAGCGGTGGTGGTGGCTGAGTGGCTAACTGGAGCGGCGGCAGAACGGGTAATTGAGCCCTTAGAGAGGCTAACGGTGGAGCTACAGACTGGGAAGCTTGTGGCTGGACACAGAACTGAGCCGGAGAATGGCAATAGAGTCCTGGCTCAGAAGGAGCGGCAGAGACACAGTCTGTCAGTTTTGCAGCGGGTCTGTACACGCCTACCTGGGAAGGATCCGTTACCACGAAGGTAGGTAAGCGATCCATACAGTCTCCCATCCCGCTCTGAATAGCCCCAGAAAACAGAGTCCCGGAATCTGGGGAAGCCAGAACATGTCGCTCGCTCACCGACTCGGGCTGCTCGAAAGTAAAAGCAGACGGGGGGTGAAGTCCGAGGTCCAAAAGGAGAAACTCCCGCTCCCACGAACAGAGCGAGTCCAGAAGCCATGGGAGACCGGTCACCAGACGCTGTAGCCGCCTCTCTATAGCGCGCTGGGACGTGCCACCCGGGCTTTCCAGCCACAGATCGATCAGCTCCTGTGTGGCATCGATGAGCGTCTCCCGTAGCTCCCTGGACGGATTAAGCGCTGCTGGGTCCATTTCGTGGTCGCGTCGTACTGTCACGGTCCGGGGCAGCGGCCGTGTGGAGAGTGGAAGGAGGACTCAAAGTGCAGCACTTATTCAGGTGTGAGGGTGATTTATTGATAATAACAAACATAAAGAGGAGATGGCAAAACAGAACTACGGATGAACTAAACTGGGTGAAACTACACAAAGGAGTGGCAAACCTGAACACGAAGGGAGAACAGCAGGGAGAGCACGCAGAGGATTTCACAGGGTAGATGCAGAGTACGCAGGATAACACAGGGTATGTACACAGACGACGCGACGAGGAGCAGAGGAAATCACACACTATAAATACACAAAGAGACACTGGGAAATCACACACAGGTGGGGGAAACAGCTGGACCTGATTAACCTGACGAGACAGGGGAACACTAACACCAGGGACCAACAGAGGGAGCACAAACCCAGAACCCAGTTCTAAAATCCCAAACACAAACCATCCCAAAACAGCCATGAATAATAATGAAAGTATAACAATAAAGAACACAAACACAAAGTCACTCAGTCATGGCCGCAGGACCATGACAGATGCTCTTTTTGGACAATGTTTACATCTCAAAAAAAGTAATCAATTCAAATCTGCAGGGTGCTGCTGCAAACCCCTCTCATCAGAATTGGGCACTATGACTTTTGTATGGCCAGAAAGAGAAGCAGCACCACTTGGGAAGCTTACATGTAAACACCACATTGTGTAAATTTGCAACCCATGCTCCACTTTAGCTTGACTCCCTCTTTCTGTACTGCCTTTTGTGGAAGGTGGCATTTTTTTTTCATTCATTTATCCATCCATCTTCTTCCGCTTCATCTGGGGCCAGGTCGCAGGGGCAGCAGCCTAAGCAGAGAAGCCCAGACCTCCCTCTCCCCAGCCACCTCCTCCAGCTTATCCGGGGGGAACACCAAGGCGTTCCCAGGCCAGCCGAGAGATATAATCTCTCCAGCGTGTCCTGGGTCTGCCCCGGGGCCTCCTCCCGGTGGGACATGCCCGGAACACCTCACCCAGGAGGCGCACCAGAAGAGGCATCCTTGTCAGATGCCCAAACCACCATCAGCTGGCTCCTTTCGATGTGGAGGAGCAGCGGCTCTACTCTTGCTTTTACACTCAGCTCTCTCTTCACCAGCCGCACAATCCGTCTGTCGATCTCCGGCTCCCTTCTCCCATCACTCGCAACAAGACCCCGAGATACTTGAACTCCTCCACTTGGGGCAGGAACTCATCCCCGACCCGGAGTGGGCACTCCACCCTTTTCCGGCTGAGAACCATGGCCTCAGATTTGGAGGTGCTGATCCTCATTCCTCGCTGCTTCACACTCGGCTGCGAACCGTTCCAGTGCGAGCTGGAGGCCCTCACCCGATGAAGCCAACAGAACCACATCATCCGCAAAAAGTCAGAGATGAGATTCTGAGGCCACCAAAGTGAAAGCCCTCCGCCACTTGGCTGCGCCTAGAAATCCTGTCCATAAAAATCACAGAATCTGTGACAAATGGGCAGCCCTGGCGGAGCCCATCACCCACCGGGAACGAGTCCGACTTATTGCCGGCAATGCAAACCAAGCTCTTGCAACGGTTGTATAGGGATCGAATGGCCCGTAGCAATGGGCCAGACACCCCATACTCCCGCATAGCACCTCCCACAGGACACCCCGAGGGACACGGTCGAATGCCTTCTCCAAGTCCACAAAACACATGCAGACTGGTTGGGCAAACTCCCATAAGATAAGATAAGATAACCTTTATTAGTCCCACACGTGGGAGAATTTGTTTTGTCACAGCAGGAAGTGGACAGTGCAAAAGTTATATAGCAAAAATTAGAATACAATAAGAATAAAATACTGTACACAACTGTACAGAATAGAATAAAATACTATATACAGTAGAATAAATCAGAATAAAATATACAATAGGATAAAAATAGATACAAATGCTTTATACAACTGAGTAAAAATACAACTTTGTCAGAAAAAGAGTATTGCACTTAGTGTTATTGCACATGTGTGGTGTTGTGTGATCAGTTGGAGTCTTTGTTGTGGAGTCTGACAGCAGTGGGGAGGAAAGACCTGTGAAATCTCTCCGTCCCACACCGTGGGTGCCGCAGCCTGCCACTGAAGGAGCTGCTCAGTGCTGTCAGAGTCTCCTGCATGGGGTGGGAGATGTTGTCCATCAGGGATAACAGCTTAGCCACCATTCTCCTGTCACTCACCACCTCCACTGGGTCCAGAGGGCACCCTAGAACAGAGCTGGCCCTGCGGATCAGCCTGTTCAATCTCTTCCTGTCCCCGGCAGAGATGTTGCCACCTCAGCAGACCACACCGTAAAAGATAGCTGTGGCCACCACAGATGCCACACATGCAACCTCCAGTATCCTCGAGAGGATAAAGAGCTGGTCCAGTGTTCTGCGGCCAGGACGAAGAGATTGTTCTCCTGTATCCGAGGTTCGACTAGCGGACGAACTCTCCTTTCCAGCACCCTGGTGCAGGTGTGCCGCGGTCAGTTGAAGAATCCGCGAGTTTCTCTGTGAATTTCCCATTACTCGCTTTGCGCACTCGGTGCTTGCTTGGAAGTTTAGGGGGTTTTTTCGCTGTAAAAAGAAGTTTTCTTCCCACGCACGATGGACGCTAATGTTTTTGTCACTTTTTATGGAATCAAACTCAAAGTAAGGTCAGTACTTCCACGCTTTAAACGCTGCACGCTCATACTCTCTCCCACAATCGATATATGATCCATTGTTGATCTGCACACAGCTGTTGTCACTAACGGCGCACTCGCTTACGTCACTGTCGTGAGACATTCTCGCAAAAAATCACGGTTTTAGTAACGCAGTAACGCAGCGTTCCTACGGGAAAGTAACGGTAATCTAATTACCGTTTTTGCAATAGTAATCCCTCAGTACACACAAACAAAACAGTGAAGAAGGCGCAGCAGCGCCTCTTCTTTCTCAGGAGACTGAAAAGATTCGGCATGAGCCCCCGCATCCTCAGGACCTTCTATCACTGTGCCATTGAGAGCATCCTCACTGGATGCATCACCACCTGGTATGGCAACAGCACCGCCTACAACTGCAAAGCTCTCCAGCGAGTAGTGCGGTGCTCTGAACGGATAATTGGAGGTGAGCTTCCCTCCAAGACATCTACAGGAAGCGTGCCTGAGGAAAGCGGGGAGGATCATCAAGGACTCCAGTCACCCCAGCCATAAACTGTTCAGACTACTTCCATCAGGAAGGAGGTTCTGCAGCATCCGGTCCCGATACCAGCAGACTGAGAGACAGCTTCTTCCATCAGGCCATCAGACTGCTGAACACGTCATAGACACCTCAGCTTCACTACTGGAACTTCAACATTATGCACTCCTACTGTACAGTAATGCCACTGTTTTGCACATGTCTCAACTCTGTATATTTTTATATATTTTATTTATTGTTTACTCTATTTAATTTGTAAAATATGTGTACACACACACACACACACACACACGTAGAAAAATATTTAGTATACACATCCAGAAATGCATATACTATTATATATTGTACATATATTTATTAGTTTCAGATGTAGCCATTCTTGTATTTTGCTTGTTTACATTATTGTATTTTGCACAACTCTGTTGCTTGTGAAGCTCGCACACAAGAATTTCACTCACATGTGCTGTACCAATGTACCTGCACATGTGATGTGACAATAAAAGTGATTTGATTTGATTTGATTTGATTTACTTTACTCATACTTGAAAAAAGTAATCAGATTACAGTAACGCGTTACTTGTAACGCGTTACTGCCCATCTCTGCATAGAGGTATGCCCGACTATATCTAGCCGGTACCTCTCAACCTCACGCACTAACTCAGGGTCCTTCCCCACCAGAGAGGTGACATTCCATGTCCCAATTGCCAGTCTTGGTAGCCAGGGATCAGTCTGCCAGGGCCTTCGCTCCTGGCCACCGCTCGGGACACAATGCACCCGACCCCTACGGCACCTCCTGCGGGTGGTGGGCTTGTGGGAGGATGGGCCCATGTCCTCTTTTCGAGCTGTGCCCGGCTGGGCCCCATGGACTAACACCCGGCACCAGAAGCTCGCTCTTGGGTACCCTCCCTGGGCCTGACTCCGGGGCGGGGCCCCGGTAACCCTAGGGTAAACTGTTCCCTCGATGTTTTACTCAAAAGGGTCTTCTGAATCGCTCTTTGTCTGGTCCCTCACCCAGGACCAATTTGCCATGGGAGACCCTACCAGGGGCTTTTGCCCCTGGAATCCCTGGGACACACAAACCCCTCCACCACAATAAGGTAGCAATTCACGGAGAGGTTTTTTTTGTTGTTTTTTTTTTTTTCATTTGGACCAAGTATGTCAAGTGTGACATTTTGTAAAAATGTCACACTTGAAAAATTCCAATGGTTCTTTAAAGTATCAACTCTTTGCTTTTTTCCCCAATGATAGCAGGGTCATTTTGGTAATTACAAACAGAGCACTGCATCCAATTCTTGGCAAATAACACAGAAAATACTGAAAACAAAATGATTAAAAACAATAAAAAGAACCCAAAATCCCAATAAAATGTCTGTTTTCTATAGAGCACCATCACACTCACTCACTCTCTTTTCTTTCAACAATTATTCATCTTCTTTGGGCTGCTACTGTGTGGGATTACTGTAACGACCCTAATGTCACTGAAAAATTCAGGAACAGTTGGAGTTCTTTCAATTCAACAAATGGTTCAGGAGTTAAGGGAGTTACAGATATTGAAAAAAATGGCAAAAAAAACTATCATCTGACACCAGCAACATTTTAGACTTTAGAAAGTTAGCACAAAATCTGGTTTAAAGACATTTAGGAATAATGCTACTTTGTCTGAGGCTTTATCTTGAGTGGTTTCTATAGTCTGCCATTAATGTGGTGTTTGCTCAAACTCACATACTAGCTATAGGCAATCCGTGCCAAAGTGAGTTAAAATGTCCATGTAAGGAAATCCCAGAGAGCTAATTCTGTTCAGCTTGATGTTTTGAACTAAAAAGGTTTAAGTGAGTATCATTCATGCAGAATATAGTTTTATCAAATAATAATAATAATAATAATAATAATAAAATATATATATATATAAACACAAAGCGTGACAATGATAGGTTTTTTGTGGAAACAATGTTTTAGTGTCCAGATGTTTCCTTCACAAACATTTTTCATTTTCTTTTTTTCCAGAGAATTTAAAAGGAAATAAAAATTATTATATCAGAATATTAGAAGGCTTTAAGGGTCTGATCTTACCTGAATCTGTGGGAATTCTCCTCATGCTTTTTCCATGTTTGATTGTAGAGCTTTTTTACTTTATCGATGACTTCCCTGTAATGCACAAGCATTCAGGTACATATTTAGAAGTATCACCCACTCAGGGCTGACATGAAGGAAAAAGTTATGTCAGTCTTTGCTCTTACTTGCAACCTTTACAAAGTTCAGAGGGCTTTGGGGCATCTCTTTGAGGAGACGGTGGGTGAAATTTCACATAACTGTGACAAATAAAAGAGATAAAAAAGTTACCCTTTCTTGAACCCATTTTTTTTCAGTTTCCTTGTTCTTTGTTTACATATGTTGGGAGGTAATTTGTGATATTAACTCATTTATTATGCCTGATACTTGTTGTTATCAACCTGTAGGACAAAAATCCCAGTCTTACATATTTAAAATAATATTAAATGGATATATGAGTATTTGGAAATGTAAAACTTACACTTAATGTCTTAATTCATTTGTGTTAGGATGCCTGGGTCGTCGACCCAGGGTTTTTGAGTTTATGATATTATTTATACTGTCTAGTTTTTGGTTTCTTTGAGTTCTGTCTTATGGCTTAGGTCTCTGTCTTCTTTAGTTGCTCTGTCTCCCCTATCACCTGCATCCCCTTGTCTAGTTCGCGTCTATGTGTATCTTAAGTTCCTATATCCCCGTGTTCAGTCAGTGTTTGTGTCTGCCCTGTTCCCACGTCTCTGTTCCCTTTGTAGTGCCTGCATGTGAGTCTGTGTCTTTGTTCAGTCTGTGTTATGTGTTTCCTGTTTTACTTTGAAGGTCTCTGTCTTATCTCAGTGTGTTCAGTTTACGCTTCTTTGGTCTCGTCAGTTCTGATTTGTCCCAGCTGTGTTTCCCTCCTGTTACCCATTCCCTGATTGCTCCTTCTGTGTATTTAAGCCCAGTGTTTCTCTGTGTCTGTGTCGCGATCTACCGTTTATTTTGCTGTGTGTTTTGCCAGTCCACCGGTGTTAGTTTATTTTGACTGTTTTCCAGTTATGTTATGTTTGCGTTCAGCATTAAAGCTGTTTTGGTTTAAGTTCTGTCTCCGGAGTCTGCACCTTGGGTCCTATTCCTGTCTGCACACAGCCCCACCTAACAATTTGATAGATTTATTTTAATCAGATAAGTCATATTTCTCAAAATTTTGAAAAACTAACTCAAGTATACCAACTTTGTGTTATTCAAAGATTGCCATAGTCAACCAAGATCCAAAATGCAGACACGAAGGAACGCGAACAAAACTTAATATTAACAAAAAGTGAGCCATTTAATAAGGCTGATGAAAAGGGTACAAAAACTAAAGGCAGATGCACACTGAGGAGAAACTAAGAAGAACCAAACTGGGACTAAATGCTAAACACAAAAGACAGAACAAAACCTTGAACGGGATTTAAAAAAAACTGAACATGGAAAATCCTGGCACCGTTGAGGCATGGAAACATGACGAAGAACAAAAGACAACCATCAGGGAGACAACCATCAGGAAGACACTGAACAGGGGAGGACAGAGGACAGAAGAAAGTTAGGACACAGAAAGGACACAGAAAGATAATGGCTGTATCCTAATTCAGGGTCTGCAGCCTTAAAGGCCACATTTTAAGGCCAATTACGTCACAGCAACGTGACAAAGGCTGTCCCAATTCAAAGGCTGCTCGAAATGCGGCCCTCAAATGCGTCTTTCATTTCCCTGAATTTTAAGGATGTGTCGCTGTATCCTTCATGGCCCAACATATCCCAGACTTCATAGCACACCTCCATAAAAAGGCGGAGAGCTGAAGCGGGGCGGCCAAAGAGTAAACTTTTAAAAGTAAATTTAAAAGTAAGTACTGAATATTATGTCACTTATTTACTTATGTCACTTATTTATGTGCAAATGTTTAATAACGAAGAACATTAAAACATTACTGTTGGCCACATGTCGGCACAGTTATGTGACATTAGTGATGTTGGTACTAACTTGGTTTTAAAGCCTTTACTTTAAAATATACGTCGTTCAATAGCTGAGCTTAATTTTACAGAGAATGGATAATTAAAGTCAGTCTTATATCCACAAACACAACAAGCTGAAAGTCAGTGATGCTGCTCGGTTTGCAGTCCTGAATATCACAGCACAAGCAGGATTCACTGCACTGTTAATGT
>NW_024585508.1:0-8133 GCF_018398535.1 Haplochromis burtoni
TACAGAATACATTTTGGGGCATGTAATCTGTATTCTGTAATGGAATACAATTTAAAAGTAACCTTCCCAACACTGTGTACCTTATGCATCTCTCTGTTTTATTTAATAGGTTTTCGTGTGAATTATTTGCTTTCATTCATTCCATACATTCTGTACATGGTCGTCATGCCAACTATGTTTCATTGTTAATATCAGTTTACACGTTGTTATCCTTGCTATTATTATTTTGAATATGTTAAAAATAAACTCTAATGTAATTTAGCCTTTTGTTTATTTTATTTTCTCCTTGTATTTATATGTATTCAGTTGGGTCTATATCCAGCCCTTTTTAAACTTTGATCTCTAATCTTTTACTTGATGAGGGATTATTATGTTATTCCTAGACTGGACTGTCTTCTTTGTTTCTTACAGTCACGTACAAAATGTCCCTCTTTTCCACACCTCCAGCATGCAATACTAAAGCCTCTTGCTGTTCTACTATGCATTCCTCTGTCTTTCTTTTGAATTAGTCCTGCTCTGGTTTGTTGTCTTTCTATACATTTCTCATCAGGTGTAAGTTTTTCTTGTTTATTCTTTTTATTTTCATCTCGCCTAACTGCTTCTTCTTTCCAGGCCTGGAAATATTCTAATTCTTGCGTACGTTTTCCTTTCTTTTTTAAGTTTTTTGTTGATCCGATTTCTTTCAAAAGAGCTTCTTTCAGTTGTGTTAACGCTGAGGGGCTGCATTTTCTTTCCCAAGTGGGACATTTTGGTTTCTTAGGATTTCTCCATCTACCAGCACTGATTTGTCCAGCGCCTGGACATTTCTTTTTAGCCACTGCTCGTCAGCAGTGAGTTTTGTGGGCTGATTCCCCATTATCACAGAACTGCAAAGCCTTCTCTGGTACTAGACTCGGGGGTGGTGACTGACACGTCTACTCCGCGCTATTCACGGAGAGGTGTCAGTTTTACGAGACGGAACTCAACCTTCTCCCGTTGTCACCAGTACTTGAGCTTTTTTGCAGGAACACAAAGAAAACAATAAAAACAATGGAAGTAATTCAGCAGCTTACTGTGCTGTAAAATCAATTTACTTCCAAAACACATATACATACACACAGATAGACATTTGCGCAAATCCTTTCGGCGGATTAGACGTACAGACATTTATTTCAAATCCTTGCGGCGGATTAGACCTAAACAGTGTTTTCTCACCCTCAGTTGTGTTTTGCTGGTTGTTCAAATTGTCTTGGCTGGATCCCAACGCCGTGGACCAGACTTCACCGGCCTGAACCCGAATTTTTACATCCCAGGTCTTTCACCTCTACCCTAGAGAGGGCTGTCGACAGAAGTTGCACTTCCCCACGACGTCAGGATACAGCAGTCAGTCCTTCCCTCCCCATCTCCAGCTGCCTCCCTCTTCCCGCTCCACCACAACCACCCACACATGCAGGGCCTTGGAGTAGGGGTATGTCACCAGGGTGCAGAGGAGGCCCCCCCCCCCCCCCCTCTGTCCCCTTCTGGCTGCCTCTGCCTCAATTTTATCCCACAACTTAGACATTCACATTACATTCACACTCTCATTACACATACATATAGGATCTTGGGGGTGGGCACAATCACGGAGTCCAAATTACCATCAGGGTGTACACCTCACCCCTGGCGTCGTTGCCCACCTCTCAATTTTAAATACACTTAGACATTGAGGGCTATCAGGAGGGACTATGCGCTTACCTGCTGCTCCTTGGCAGGTAGCTCCATGCCCTCCTGGGTTTTAATTGCACCTTAGAACACACATGCATCAACACTACAATGAGCGGGTGGAGGGAGGTTTGGAGTCTTCTCCCACCCCCATTCTCTGCGGCCTGCTGGAGCGGGAGGGCTAGGTGGAGTTGGCCGTCCGACTGCGGTCTGGAGTGTGGGGCCTCCCTGCTGCTGCGGAGTCGGGGCGGTCTGCCTCTCCCCACCGCAGGGAAAAGGGTAACACCACCTGGGTCTGGGTGCAGTTCCCCCCTCCAGGGGCAAGGGTACCTAGACCCGGGGCTTAGAGTACGCTTGGGGAGTGTGATCGTGTGTACAGCGTCTCTTTATGTCTGTCTCCACGTTGGTTGAGTGTGGAGTAAGTGCATATGAGAGCATGAGGGTGGGAATGGATGTTTGTGTCTGTGTGTGCCTGTATGTCTGTGTCTATATGTCAGGTTGGGTATCAGACGCCACCTCTCTGGGGACACCTCAGGCCCTCCAAGGTTTGGAGGCCTATCTCCACCTACCACCACTTCCCCTGCCGGTGGCGGACTCCCTCAGGTGTCGGTGCGTTGGTGGTTCTTTGTGTCTGGGGGTGGGCGTCCAGGTACACACCGGCTCACTCCTTGGCGGCCGCTTATCGGGGCCTGGAGCCTGGGGCTCGCTCGGGCCCCTTCGGGGGTGGGGTGCCCCCGGCCTCTCGGCCTGGGGCTCGGTCACTCAGGCACAGCTGGCGGCCGGCGGAGCTCACGGGCGCGTCACTGCAACTCCCCCTGGCTTCTGCTCCGCGGCTGCTGAGTGAACCCTCATCTGGGACTCTCCTCAGCTCTTACTGGAACAGTGGCGCGGCTGCCCCTCTGTTGGTCTTCCATGGTCTCTTGTGTTCTGGGGGCCTCTGGATGTCTGGAGTTTTGATCTCCTCCATACCTGCTTCACACCCTGGAGGACGGGGCTGTGGCCCCCCCACACTCCCTAGCAGATCGTTACATGGAGAAACCTTTGGAATACAAGCGCGCTGATCCACACAGGTATGCACACGGGTGTTCACTGCTCGTAGACCCAAATTACACCTTTCTTGGCTGCTACTTCGAAGCACATCTGTCCTGCGTGCTGCACAACAACATTGAATATTTAGTATTTACTGCTGTTTACACTTAGCTAGATTAATGCGATGGTGTTGTGTTTAGTATGTTGCTTTGTTTTTGTTTTTTTTGTCTTTTTTTGCTTGTTTTCTATTCTTCTCTCAACAGGTGATCCAGGAGATTTTTATTTTTTTTCTCCCCCCCTTTCTCACTGTCCCTCTCCCCTTCTGTTTTTCCTTTCCTTAAAAAAAAAAAAAAGGATACAGCAGTCAGACCATTGGAGTCACAGAAACGTGTCTGTTGTTTCCATCGCTAAGCTCGAAGGACCAATTTAAATGACAGGGGATTTCTTTAAATCATCCTGTAATTCTTCAGCTAAGACACCTGAGTTAGAAAACACAGAGACTGCAGTCATTTCTTACACGCGTGGGCAGCAGCAAACGCACCCTGCGAACTGCGCACTGCTGCCTGCGTAGCTTTATTTTTATACATGTCTGTGTGTGTATGTGTGTGTGTGTTAAAATAACAACCTCACTCAGAGCAACAGAATCAGCAGATGCACACTTAAGATTATAGCTTCACTTCTGCAAAAGCAACGGGTTATTTCCCTTTTCTACATCTGTTCTCAAGAAAAACAGGAAGTGGTTTTAGTAGCTGAATAAGTTCATTACAAAGTTATTAGGTGAAAAGTCACATAGACATTTAGATTGCTCAGGAAACAGAAAAAGCACATTTCATGAAGCTGATCAAATTATATAAAAACAAAAATCTCTTGACATCAACATACATAATTTAGGATAAATTAAATAATTTAAATAAATTAAATAGTTTAGATAGACTGTGTTCCTTTTTTTTTACCTTTTTCCCACAAATGCAACACCCAATCCCATACTTTCGTTGTTTTGTATACAGTGATCTCTAAATAGTTTGTCAAACAGAGCAACCTCATCCTCATTTCAAATAATAACTTTAAAAGACGATATCAAGCATTTTTAAGTAGAAATAACTCTCTTCATCACAAGCTGTTATCTGTTAAAAGACCTTTAATGAGTAGGTAAAGTTCTAGAATAAACCAATAAATTGTATTATAAAAAAAAACCCTATGATTTTCAGACGGTTAGAATTCACTTTTCACTTACCATGTTTCATTTCATAGTAGTGGAGAAGTCCACTGATATCTGATCAGGTCACAGTCTAGTTGAAAATGGCAGTTTGTGAAGACTGATGTGGCTTCTTCTGAGGCTTGTCTTCAACCCAAACATTTCGGTAAAATTTTGACCCAATATTTGATCAAAGCTTTCCAACCTATGACCCAACAGAATTAGTCAAGCTGTGGAGTGAATTGAAGAACCCGGCACATCACCAACCCAACTCCTGAGTCATGACTTTGTCTACGGCTTTTACCCAGAAGTTGAGTTATGAAAATAAGCCAGCATTTTTTAGGGTGTAGTAGTATCACTTTGTCACTTAGGTTAATTTCACGAATGGGCTCTATGCTCTATCACACCCACACACTGACTGACACAGTGGGGGCCATTGTAAGTTCATGGGAGATGTTAAACAGATAGTGAGACTCCTTCTGCTCATCAGGGATGGAAATCTTTAGGTGACAGCCCAGCAGAAAACAAGGTCATAATTCCCTCAGAGAGGGGGAAGGTTTTAAGGATGGGGCTGAAGGTGTAGTTCCCCCATGAGATGGGCCAACATGTAAGAGTTGTGGAATGATCTTTGTTTGAGAGTGTCTGTGTGGGACAGACACTGGGACCTGGAGAGCTGTGTGGAGTCAGCTGGAGATCTGCGTAGTCGTGGACTGTAAAACTGTTGTTGTGAATAAAAAATAACTGAGTTACAATATTCTGACAGAAACTAATTACTAGGAAAAGCAACTATTGCATTACTTTAAAAAATGCTTAACCCTATGGGGTCCAAGGTATAATTGGCTGTTTTTGACTACTTTTTATTTGACCTCTGCATTTCACCTTTAAAAACTATTTACCTTGCCTTTTTTGGTATCAGTTTTTTCACCACAACCTCACATGCCTGAATTTACAGTTATTTTTTTCATTTTGACATACTGTATTAATACAATTGATCTAAAATTAGACAAAAAAACAAAAATCAGAGTAGAAAAAAGTTGTTTTTTAACTGTAACAACCACAAACATGTTTAAAGAATCCTTTTTATGAGTTAAAATGAAAATATAATTTGTAAATTTTAAAAACCTATGCACAAGTTTTGCAAACAACAAAGTTATTTGCAGCTATTTAGCTAAAAATGCAGCCAAGGAGGGGTTTGTTTCTAACCATTTCAAACTATTTACAGAGAAATCTGGTGTTGGGTCTGTGTGTGCCTGTATGTGAGATAAAATTGATGCCTGCAGGCCCGACAGCAAGAGGTGTATCACTCCTCCTGTTTTCCACCTGAAGACAGCATTTGCACTTTAATCTACCTTTGGTGGCTTTTTGGAAGCACCTGTGACATTCACCAGTCGCCTCATTGTTCTGACACACTCAACAATCCTATTGACTACACTACACACTAACTACACACTCCAAACATGCTAAACGTCACAAATTTCTCACATCTCAAAACTCTCCCTCTCTCACCGCCGTCACTCCTAAAACTTCCTCCTCTTCCTAAGCAACCAAATGTCATGGATGGCGTTATTTTTGTGCCACTATTCTGAGGGCACGTAAAAAAAAAATTGCAGGTGCAAGTGTTGCATTTTGAGGAGAAATTTATTTTGAGCGAAGAAAAGCTAAATTTGAGTGAACAAAATCCATTGCTGCATGCAAAAAATGTATTCCAGTGTTTGCTGTTATCCAGGGAGGCGGGGGATAAATCGAGCAATTACAATTTTTTCTGAATGCTTAAACCCTAACTGTGATTCCTGTAGCACAATCTCTAAAACTATTCAGACTTATAGCAAAACCACTCACTGAGTTTGCAAAACTAAAAGCACAAAAACTGCTTTGCACTCAGTTTGCAATTTTGTACACCCACTTTGCAAAACTGTAGGCACAATTCACTGCACAACACTCAATTACCAAATTTCCAACACACTCCTAGCAAAAGTATACAAATGTATGGCTATCATTAACACTAATTTGCCAACTGTCTGGCACACTTTCACATGTGAAATTTTTTTTAGATAATTAGTCCACTTTGCAATCAGCCTAAGCACTATAATACAGGTAAGCTGTGTGTGCGGAGTACAATGGAGGGAGCAGAAAGAGTGAGAAGTAGAGGAGGCCGAGGAAGAGGACGTGGAGGTGAAGAAGTAGGATGAAGAGGACAACAAGGACAAGGAGGAGCAAGAGGAAGATGAGGAGGGGGGAGAGGAAGATGAGGAGGGGGGAGAGGAAGGGTAGGAAGAGTAAGAAATAGAATTGCTGATGACATCAGAGCTACAATAGTGGACCATATAATCAACCGTGGAATGACCCTGAGGGTAGCTGGCCAACGGGTCCAGCCTAACTCGAGCCGCTACACTGTAGCAAGTACCATAAGGACATCTTGAAATGAGAATCGGTTAGTACAGTCACTTCGCACAGAGATTTGTAGCACTGCCATATGCCAATGAGAAACACACCAATACCATTGATGTAAAAATACTGAAATTGTTACTTTACAGAATTGCTAGATGACCAGATGCTGGGGGCAGAGGAAGCATGTTCACTGCAGACCAAGTAACCCATATAGTCATTATGGCGATTGCAAATAATCCTATACTTGGAAATAAACACTTGTGTTTGTTTTGATGTGTTTGAATAAACACCAGTACTTGAAGTTTGGATCCCTCTATGCTTATGGATCTATGACAGAAGTATGAGCTCAAACTGACATAGCCTACCTTGTGCACAGAGAAAGCAAAAGCCAGATGTGTTTTGTATTCATACCATCAGTGTGCAGTTGGCGCATTGTGTGCTTAGTAGATGATGGCTTGTGTGTACTGTTTGATACGGAAACACCATTTTTACGAAGGTGTGAGGAGTTAATCTAGCTGTGTTTGCTTTTGCAAGAGAACTACAATGTTTTGATTATTGGGTGAAAGGTTTTCTTATTTGTGTGAAGAGTTTTGCAAAATTAGCCAATAGTTACAAAAAATGTGCTTAAGCAATCAGAAAAAACTGTAATTCAATACAAAATACTACATAGAGTGCACTATACAGGTCATCGGATGTTCAAGATGGGCTTTACATCTTCCAACAACTGCTCACACTGTCAAGGCAATACACCAGACAATTGCATCCACGCTCTTTGGTTCTGTCCACCAGTGCAGAAGTTTTGGCGCGAGATATGTGAAGACTTATCAAAGTGTCTGAAATGTAAAATTCCAACCTCCCCTTTAGTATGCTTGTTGGGAAAAGGTTGGATGAGGTCACTACAGAAACTAATACAGTCCACATGGTTTTTACTGCCCTATGCATCGCCAAGAAAATGGTCCTCATGAACTGGAAAAATAAAAATAATCTTAATTCTAGCCAATATAGAAACCTTCTAATAGATCACATTAGTCTTGATATAGCCTCTGCCACCACATTAGATCAATCCCTCTGGGCTCCTTTGATCGGCTCCATCACCTAGCGGGGGTAGGGGGTCGTGGTTTGGTCCAGCCTTAGCTACTGTGGTTGATATGGAGTTGGGACGGGCTTAGGGTGCCTGGAGGACCCCTAGAGACCCCTTAACCCGGGGGTTGTGTTCATAACCTGGTTAGTGGCTCTGGTCGTTCTTAGAGGTTGTTCTCCTCGTGGCTGCGTGCAGCGGGGCTGGAGGATGGTCTGTATTGGTGGACGTAGGTTACTGGCCTGGTGACCTGGCTGCCCCTGAGTGGATCCGGGGCAGGCGTGGGGGTTTGGGGTTCGGGGGTGCTTCGCCTCCGTGCTGGGGCTCTGGCTGGGCCTTGGGGGCTTCGGTCCTCGTCGGTGTGTCACCGAGGTTGTGAGTGGGTGGGTGCACGGGGGCTCAGCCCTGGCGCAGGGGGCCTCTTGTGCATCGGCCTAACTGGGGGGCTCTTCAACTGGTGGGGAGGTTGTTCCATCCTTGCAGGAGTCCACTCT
This sequence comes from Haplochromis burtoni, assembly GCF_018398535.1. Classification (NCBI taxonomy): domain Eukaryota; kingdom Metazoa; phylum Chordata; class Actinopteri; order Cichliformes; family Cichlidae; genus Haplochromis; species Haplochromis burtoni. Next base: position 7,865 of record NW_024585508.1, read on the forward strand.
GCAGGTAGGGGAGAGACATAGGAGAGGTGGAGAATAAACCTGGGTGTCTGTTGTCTTGTGTAGTCTGGGAGATGATTGAATGTTGGGGTGGGTACAGTTTCCTCTGCGGTGGGGTAGGGTGGGCTGCCCCGGGTCCTGTGGGGCTTGGCAGTGCTACCGTAGGCCCCGGTCTGGATGGACCTGGGCTCCCTTGCCTTGGTGAGTACCTTGGGGGGTGCCTACTGGGGTGTGTCACCAGGGTGCAGGGGAGACATCCCCCCCCCCGTCCC
>NW_024585509.1:0-8115 GCF_018398535.1 Haplochromis burtoni
TAATAAGGCGTGAATGTGTAATTTATTTATTTGACGGTAAGACAAAAAGAAAAATGTAAAACAAGTTAAAGAAGGAAATCAGACAAAGTGGGACATAATAAAAGAACCTGAAGCTCTTAATGAAGTGAAATATTAACTCCATAATGTTGTAATAGTGAGTCAGTGTAAGTGTCTATAATGTGATGTAGGTAACCAGTGCTGGGAAGTAACGGAATACATGTGCCAACGTTACGTATTTAAAATACAAAATATGAGTAACTATATTTCGTTACAGTTACTGTTAAAAAAGGTGATAATTAGAATACAGTTTGCTAAAATAAATGGACTACACGGCCGTCTTTTCCTGTTTTATATGTTAGGCTATCCCCTCTCTACTTTTGGTAACTCCAAACAAAACACGAAATAAGAGGCTCTAATGTAAGCATCCTGTTAATGTTGGTGGCGTCAGTTACACAATGACCCGGAGCCAGCACAACAGCAGTGCACGGGCAGGAATGCATTTCTTACTTGGAACTACTGTGACCGTTCAATGCCAGCAACCAAGATGCTCTCAGCTCAAAAGACTCCAACTCCAACCCTTAAGAAACATCTGGAAGTAAGTTCTTTTTTAAAAAAACTAATGTTAGCCTACTGCAACTACCTTGTTTTAGTTGTGGTAGCTACCTGGGTTATGTCCCATTTCAGTATCTTCAATGTACTATTGCTGTGTGATTTATTACTATTACTGAAGGCCACTCGCCATCGAGCTAATATTGTTAGCTGCCGTTAGCTGAGGTTAGTTTATAGACTGCAGAATGTTAGACTAAAGCTAGCTAACAATGTTAGCTAGCGTGGCGAGTAGCCTTCAGTAATAGTAATATAGTAATAAATCACACAATAGTACATTATGTAGTTGTAAAACTATGACAATATATTAAGTAATCCAAAGTATTCAGAATACGTTACTAACATTGAGTAACTTAACGGAATATGTTACAAAATACATTTTGGGGCATGTATTCTGTAATCTGTAGTGGAATACATTTTAAAAGTAACCTTCCCAACACTGTAGGTAACAATACGCAGTATGCTTCTGTAGCCAGTGTAATTTCCCCATAATCTACATCCAGTCAAGCTCTTTCTGTGATTAACTGAAACGTACTCCAATGGTGTTAAAAATTCTCACACCAAAATATCAACACTGACAGGAAGTGGCATATTCTCCTTTAGCTACGTTTCCTCCATTCAGCACCTTCCACACACGTGCAAACACACACACACACAACCCCGGCTGTCCCTCTGGTCAACCCTATCCCTGGCGTGTGTGCAGACAGGCCGGGTAATCCCTCAGGATGGGGTCTCTTGTTTTGACAACGCCTGTGAAGCCCAGCGTCTCTTACAACAAAACACAGACTGGCCTATCATCAGCAAAATGTCAGCCTTCAGCTCACTCCTTTCGCCACCCAAAGGAGGATCAGGTTGCCTTTACACTATGTGACCCATTAACTCAGAATAGAAACATTCTCAGCACCGGTATAATGATCCCTTTTGTTTGCTAAGACAATGACATTGATAAGAGACAAGCCATGCTCGTGGCTCCATATACAACTGTGTATAAGGTTACAGAGTGGCCAGAGTAGTTCAAGCTGCTATATGTTTACAATCTAGTAGTTCCCCTTGGGATGAACACGATACCTGCGGGTCAATCAGCATTAGGACACATGCACACTCTTTAAATTAGGGCAGAACTGCTATAACCTGGGAATGTGCCAGCTGCATGAAAGGCATCAGGGTTTGGAAGTCAACATGTCAAAGGAACTATGAGTTTATATGATACAGAAGCTTTTTAAAACTGGATACTTAAATTATGTAAATCGCACGTAATACGTAATTATTTAAATTTTCTGTTTTTATGTATTGTTACTGATATATGAACCTATCTCCAAAAGACAATCTTGAAGCATCGCTATGCTATGTTATTATCAGCTGCGTGGTTCGTTTTAAGATGTGTGGGTGAAATTCTAGTATTTTATTTGGGATGTTACTCAGCTCTAATCAGCAGGTATCTGTGTCCGTGTGACGCATCCATACAGTTTATGGATGTAGCTTGCTAACTAAGTAAGCAATTATCACCAGGTGTTCCAGGTGAGCTAGAATGATCCAGAATGGTGTTCTAGCACCTTTCGTTAATGAGAAATGAAATTGTGAAGGCAGATTCATGCATTTTACTGTCAAATGAGTTATTTTTTTTGTGTGCTGAGATACTTGCTCACTATGAAGAAGATAAGTCATTTTATTCGTTCTCATCCGTGCAGTCCATTCATGGTACAGATATAAATAAAGCTGCAGCTGTAGCATTTAGCTAGTGCTGCGGTAGAGGTCAGATAATCAGTCATACTGTTTGCGTATCGGTGAATTTTAAATGCAACTTGCAAATACCTCAACACATATAATATTTCTGGGTGATTTACAGCTTTTTGTATTTTTCCGGAGTGAGGTTAATGCGCAACACTGAGAGATGGAGAACGAAGTACGAAAGGAAAGAAAAGAGAGAAAGGTGAGAGCGTTTGGTGGCATTTGATCATTTTTAACATAGACATAGTTTTTAAAAATGTTGAAAACTGGACATTTAAATTGTATATGTGATGTTGTAATGCATTTTTAAACTTTTTCTTTTTATGAGTTTTGAAATCAGGTAGTGGAGGTAAATATATATTGTGTGTTTCTGAGTTTTGCAAAACATCTTGCAAAGAAATGTGAAGAATGCTAATGTTCTGTTATTTAGGAATTGCATGAAAATGCCAGACAGTTTAGTGCGTGCTGTGCTGGATATTTTGCAGTGTTGTGACGAAGTTTGCAGCAGTGCACTGTGTTGTCCTGGTGCTGAGCTGTTGTTGTGTTCAGCGTCATCATTAGATCAAGAGTAGCAGGCACCGTTTTTGTCATGGTCTCCGTGCCTGCCCGGTCGGCCCCACAAGGCTACAATTGCTGTTTCTGTTCTCTCCCTCTCTGCCTGGGCGGAGCTCACTGTGGGCTCCCGCCCTTGGCCCACACACACACCTGACAACACTCACCCATCATCACCGGGAGCACTATTTGAGGCTGGAACACAGATCCTCTCGTCGCTGGATGATTGTACCCCTAACGTTAGTGTTCTCACAGCTCTTGTGCTTCATATTTGTGATTAGTTGGTGACCTGCCTTCTCGTCTGCCTCAGATCTTCCCCCCGGACCTGCGACCTCCCTGCTGCGGGAACGTGTGTGAGTGTGAGCGAAGAAGACGTGAGCGAGTTACCCTGTGATTCCCCCGGAGTTTTGGATCCCTTCACTGTACATATATTGCACTGGCACTGTAAATAAACTACACCTTGGAGATACCTTACCGCTCTGCGTTTGAATCCCTGTACCAGATCGTGACAGAATCATCCAGCCACGGAAATGGATTCAGCAGATCCAGCGGTCTCGACTCCCACCCTCGCCACTTTGGCCGCGATGCTGGCACGCCACGAGCAGATGTTCATTCACCTTCGAGCAGAGCTCGCGAACCTCACACAGGCCATGGCCCGGCTAACACCGCTACCGGCCGCTCCACTGGTCGCCGCTCCTCCGTCGGAGGCGCCAGTTCCAGCAGTAAGTGTCGCGCCACCTGCTCCCTCACCTGTTCACGTTGACAGATTCCTCCCTACTCCCAGGGCTTTCACGGGAGAGATTGATAAATGTGTATTGGTAAAAAACCGCAAGCCTTTTCTACTGATGGTGCGAAAATCGCTTATATCGTCCAGTTACTCCAGGACCATGCTCTAACCTGGGCTCAAGCTGCGCTTCAGGCGGAGCCGGACATCACCTTTTCTGACTTTCTTACTAAGTTTAAAGGTGTGTTTGACAGGAAAGCCACAACTGCCACCGCCGGCCAGCGCTTGCTTGCGCTTAAACAAGGTAAACGCAGCATGGCTGATTTTTCTATTGACTTTTCTACCTTGGCTGAACAGGCGAAATGGGGGGAAGAGGCCCTTAAAAGTGCATTGCTCACTAATGTTAATGAGGAAATAAGGAATGAACTGATGCTCCGTGAACTGCCTTCCTCCCTAGATGCGCTTCTGGCTTTGTGTATGCGGGTGGACGATCAGGTGCGCGCACATCGGAGCGCACGCGCGTTCGGGGCATGCCCCGCTGGACTTTTGTGGGACCCCTACTGCAGCCCATGGGTCGTGTGACGCCGACACCGGGGATGGGGAAGAGCCCATGCAGCTTGGGCGCTCACGGCTGTCGCCCGCGGAGCGCCAGCGCCGTCTTGCCTCCGGTGAGTGCGTCTATTGCAGCCGTAAAGGCCACTCTGTCTCCTCCTGCCCGACGCTGGCAAAAGGGCGCGCTCACCAGTGATCGTGAGGGTGCTGGTGGGCGATCTGTCGAGTGAAAGCCCTCTCCCCAGACTTCTTTTGCCGGCTACTCTGCGTGTTCGGACTGTTTCTCATTCTCTCTCCGTTCTCATTGACTCTGGGGCTGAGCAGAACTTTATTGACACCTCACTCGCCGCCAAACTGAACATCGCCTTGGAGCCTCTGTCACGCCCCCTCCGCGTTCACGCACTGTCGAGTCAGCGCCTGCATGACATCACTCATGTTTCTGAATTCCTTTCATTATCTCTCTCGGGCAATCACGCGGAAAGGATTTGTTTTTTTTCGTTTAAGGCTCCTCTCACTCCGCTGGTTCTGGGTCACCCTTGGCTTGTCCTCCACAACCCGCATATCGACTGGGAGAAGGGTGCCGTGCTGGGTTGGAGTGTGGCCTGCCACATGAACTGCCTCCGGGCTGCGGCTTCCCCCGTTTCGCTCCCGCCCACGGCCTCGCCGTCGGACGCCCCGGACCTCTCGATGGTTCCGCGGGTTTATCATGATCTGCGGGATGTTTTTTGTAAGGATCGGGCGCGGTCCCTTCCCCCGCACCGCCCGTACGATTGTGCCGTCGATCTTCTTCCTGGAGCTCCGCTGCCGTCTAGCCGCCTGTACAGCCTCTCCCGGCCTGAGAGGGATGCTATGGAGCGTTACATCTCGGAGTCGCTGGCGGCAGGGTTGATTCGCCCCTCCTCTTCCCCTGTCGCGGCTGGGTTTTTTTTCGTGGATAAGAAGGATGGTTCGCTGCGGCCGTGTATTGACTTTCGGGGCCTTAATCAGATCACTGTTAAGAACAAATACCCTTTGCCGTTGCTTTCCTCCGCCTTTGAACTGCTTCAGGCATGACCGATCTTTACCAAGCTGGATCTGCGCAACGCCTACCACCTGGTGCGCATCAGAGAGGGGGATGAGTGGAAGACCGCGTTCAATACGCATCGGGGCCACTTTGAGTATCTCGTGATGCCGTTTGGGCTGACTAACGCCCCCGCAGTGTTTCAGGCGATGGTTAATGATGTCCTTCGTGATTTTGTTAACCGTTGTGTGTTTGTGTACTTGGATGACATCTTGATCTTTTCTAAGACACTCGAGGAGCACAGGTCCATGTCCGGCAGGTCCTGCTACGCCTTCTGGAGAACCGGCTCTTTGTGAAGGGGGAGAAGTGCGATTTCCACGTGGCGTCAGTGAGTTTTCTGGGCCACATTATCGAGAAGGGGGACTTGCGGACTGATCCGGAGAAAGTGCGGGCTGTGGTGGAATGGCCTACTCCTCCTGATCGCCGCCAAGTGCAACGTTTTTTGGGATTCGCCAACTTTTACAGACGGTTCATTCGCGATTTCAGCAGAATCGCTCTCCCTCTCACTAAACTCACCTCTCCCAAAGTTCCCTTCCAGTGGGATCCTTTTCCCGTTGAAGCCATTGTGAACCCCGTGTCTGTCCGCCTCAAGCTGCCACGCAACATGTGCATTCACAATGTCTTCCATGTGTCTCAGGTCAAGCCGGTGCTCTCCAGCCCGTTGTGCCGTCCCTCCAGGGCCCCGCCGCCCCCCCGGCTCGTGGATGGTCAGCTGGTCTACGATATCACCCGCATCATGGACTCCTCGGCGCCGGGGTCGGGGTTTTCAGTACCTGGTTGACTGGGAGGGCTACGGGATAGAGGAACGCTCCTGGGTGCCTCGAGCTGCTGTCCTGGATGGGGCCATGCTCCGGGACTTCCACCGCAGGCATCCAGGTAAGCCTGGTGGGTCACCGGGAGGCTCCCGTTGAGGGGGGGGTACTGTCATGGTCTCCGTGCCTGCCCGGTCGGCCCCACAAGGCTACAATTGCTGTTTCTGTTCTCTCCCTCTCTGCCTGGGCGGAGCTCACTGTGGGCTCCCGCCCTTGGCCCACACACACACCTGACAACACTCACCCATCATCACCGGGAGCACTATTTGAGGCTGGAACACAGATCCTCTCGTCGCTGGATGATTGTACCCCTAACGTTAGTGTTCTCACAGCTCTTGTGCTTCATATTTGTGATTAGTTGGTGACCTGCCTTCTCGTCTGCCTCAGATCTTCCCCCCGGACCTGCGACCTCCCTGCTGCGGGAACGTGTGTGAGTGTGAGCGAAGAAGACGTGAGCGAGTTACCCTGTGATTCCCCCGGAGTTTTGGATCCCTTCACTGTACATATATTGCACTGGCACTGTAAATAAACTATACTTTGGAGATACCTTACCGCTCTGCGTTTGAATCCCTGTACCAGATCGTGACAGTTTTACATTTAAGGTGAGGATACTGATTAGTTTCATTTAGTGAATGAATAATACTAGTGTTATAGTATCTCTGGCTGGAAATCAGCCATGTAGCACACTTCAGTTGCTAAATCCAGAAGAGCATCAAAAAAATCTACTGGAGCTGACAAAACAAGTTATTTTCGACAATTTATTTCTAATGAATTCTACACCGCTACAGCAGATCTTAGTGGTCCTTACCTAAGCATTTTTAACCCCCTATTACTACCAATAACCTATTGCTATACCAATTTATAGCCAAGTATTTAGTTTATGAATTTGATTGACAGATATTTCTTTTTTGGAGGATTAATTTTCTTCTAAAGTAGGACAAGATCTATAAATACCATATGAAACCATGAAACAGGGGATATAGCTAACCTACTACTGTTAATTTACAAAATAATTTTATCAGCACTTTTAAAGCGCAGTCTTTAAACAGATTACTCAAACTGTGGATTGGATTGTATGATTGTATGTATTCACCTGTGAACTCTACATGTGCTTTAAGTGTAGTTTGTTATCTGAGAGCAGAGGCTATCCCTTGGCCCATATTTCCACTCAGCGTCTGCTTGCTCGATGCCTTTGTTCCCTTCCTACTGCAAACTCTCAAAAACCTGACTATTCTTTTATTAGTTTTTCTTAATTGCTAATTCAGATTTAGGCCCTAACTTCAGTCACACGCAGCAGATGTTACAGGATTTCGGAGGCAGTAATAATGAGCCAAATTCCCCAAATTATGCGTTTTAACCTAAGTGTGCTGCAACTGACAGCTGAGTGCGCTGCAGCGTATGAAAGCACAGACAAGTCGACAAAACACACGCAAAGTGAGAAAACACCTTTACTAATTTGATAATACACACAGAGCAATTAGGGAAAAAACATGCTTCAATGTGAGAAAACACAATGAAATTCAGACAGACATGTTTCCAGGGGACACTAAAAAGTGACGTACACGCTTGGAAGCGTTTGTTGTTGCTGTGGTGAATAATAAAGTTAATGAAGTCGTCTGTTCAACTGTGCTGTGAGAAAATGAGCTGCTTTTTTTTCAGACCACATTTTTCAGATATCGACTGTTAACCCTGCAAGCGTTTCAGGGTCACGTGCTTAAGACTTCGCTTCGACTCTGCAAAACGGACCACAGCACACACAGCAACCTTTTCCCGTCTCCTCCTCAATTCGTAATACCAACACCCCAGCCTGCTACAGCAACCCCAGACAGTTTTCCATTGGTTAGCCCCAAGACACAGAGGAGCATATCTGTAGCCAACCTTGACGTGCTAAACTAGGACGCTGAAGGGGACAGAAATGGGAGGAGAGAGCAGGAGAGTAAGCGAGGGGAGGGGAGGGGAGAGGAGTGGAAGGGGGAACCTAATGAAAACCTGCTGGAGGAGTGGCAGAAATAAGGAAGTGAGGATGGAGAGCTGAGAGGGTTATGGCAAAGAGGGGGACGGAGAAAGGAGCAGTGGAGAGG
>NW_024585510.1:0-8113 GCF_018398535.1 Haplochromis burtoni
GAAGAGTATTTACTTCATATCCCAACCTCGTCTCGCCACACATGTAAAGGATTAAGCAGCAGCTGACCAGAATCCAGAAGGGTGGCTATGGCAGGGTTTGGATGATGACTCCAGGTGCCAACTAGGAGACAGGAAGAGAGAGGTAAGTAATGCACACTGAGAGATACACAGAAACATGACGCTGTGAACTAACAGAGGTTAGCAGACAATCTGGGGAAGACTCATTGTGTGCGCTGGCCATAAATACTGCCACAATAATTGCCCGCAGCTGAGGGATGGGGAGGGGCAAGTAGGGCTCCACCCAGTGGAGGAGAGCCGATGCTGTGGAAAGTTACTCAGACTCACCCAGACCATGACATGCTGCTTCCGAGCAGGCGGTCTGCTTCTCTCCACCCCAGGGAAGAGGGTAACACTACCTGGGTCTGGGTGCAGTTTCCCCCCGAGGGTACCTAGACCTGGGGTATAGAGTACGCTTGGGGAGTGTGATTGTGTGCACAGTGTCTATTTATGTCTTTCTCCACTTTGGGTGAGTGCTGAGTATTTGCATATGAGAGCATGAGGGTGGGAATGGATGTTTGTATCTGTGTGTGCCTGTATATCTGTGTCTATATGTCAGGTCGGGTATCAGACGCCACCCCTCTAGGGACATCTCCATGGTATGGAGGCCTGTCTTCCCCCACCACTCCCCTTACCAGTGGCAGTAACCTTGTGCTATATTAATGTAATAATAAAATAACATTAGAAGATTGGAATAAAAACCTTATTTCAGTCTATGTTAATTCTAACAAATGTACTCAGCTTGAGTCGGTTAAAGTAGAACATGAGCAGACGAAAAGACGGAAAATAAAACAGAACTTTATTTCCTATTACCTGCACTATATTGGGTGACTTTGCCTCTGAACATGAAAATGAGTGCAGTCAGGAGTTGAAGTGAGATTCCCCTCAGAGTGGGGAAAAGAATCAGAGTCAAAATAATTTCTATTGAGAGCTCCAGTAGATTTTCTTAATGTACACGCTGTGATTAGCTGATGTTTCTCAGCTGACATGGAAATATGTCAGCGTTCCCCCCAGATGAGCTGGAGGAGGTGCTGGGGAAGAGGAGGGTGGGGGTCTGTGCTTACACTGTTGCCTCCACAACCTGAATTCAGATAAGCAACGGGAAATGCATGCATGGATGGATTGACACTGGGATTTTTGATCCATTTTATGTTTGTTGCCCGCAGCCCACAGAATGCCCTTTATGTCAGACAGGCACACTGGGCATTTAACTGCGTGACCCAATTTACATTTAATTAGAAGCACTGTATTCTGAATCTAGAAAATTATATTTTTATGCCTCAATAACATGACGAACTTTATACTGTGCCTTTGTTTAACGATCTTTTTCTTTAAACTATGCATCTTTTCTTATTTTCTTTAGAGGATACAAATTAGAGCGATGCCCCGCTGCTCTGTTTTCAGCTTCCAAAGCATACCATTAGCCCCAACAAGCAGAAATGAGTGTAATTCTGAATCTGTGTGCTTCTCCTCTCTGCTAATCAGAGACAAAGAGGCTCACTCTTACTCTATTTATAATCCAGGATGATTTCTCAAATGGCTCATGTGCTAAGAAAGACATAATTTCACAGGAAGCAGGGGGTTTATGTTTGATCACTGTGGGTGGGGTAGAATTTGGGATGCGAGGCAAGATGGACTGGGGGGGGGAGTGGAAGCCAGATAAGGAGTAGGAAGGGATTTTTAAAATCTTTATTTAAACACTGAAACCCCTGCCATTCAGAATTGATGGGATTGCTGACACTGCTGGCCAAGCTCTGTCTGCCATACTCCACTTCTTGATGTTGTTTTTAAAATAATAATAATATTATAATAGTTATTATTATTGTTGTTGTTGGAGTTTTTATTGATAACGTTTTTTCCCCCGTGTTGCAGTTTGATTATAATTCGGGCACTGGGTGTGTGCCAGAAGAACAGAAAAATGGAGGAAAATGGAAAACAAGAACATTCACAGCTTTCTTTTCAGCGCTGTAATTAGGCTGACACAAACTTGGGCCATGTACTCCTCTAAGTAGTGATGAATTCATTTGTTTCTACAGTGAAAACTGCAATTATTAAAGAAAAATATCATAATTATCCAATATGCATCACTAGAACAGCAGTGATACATGTCGGAGCAGAGCAGCAAAACAATAGAATAGCTGTTAAAATGCCAAGCAGATCATTTTCTTGAATTTGATGATTGGTGCATCGACCAGGTGGCCTTCGATTTAGATTTTTTCTTTTCTCCTGTGTATCTTCTTGTTTTACACTGAACAATTTCTCAGACTCTTTTTAAAACCCCATTCTAACAAGATGACAAGACGCCAGCGCTGATCCAGTGTTTTGGAAAACTATCAACCAGTATCAAACTAGAAATTGCAAATAAATGTGATAAATAATGTGGAAAACATTGGGAACACTAGTGATTTAGATACATACTTTATTGATCCCATAAGGGATTTTTAAAAATTAATTAACCCCTGCAACATACCAACTAACAGTCTTTAAATGCAAAAGTGACAAGCAACTGCACTTCAGTTACAGTACAGTAAAAACAATAATATTTCCACTGGAAATATAATGAGTTACTTTCTTATTAACCAGCAGGCCATGTTTTGTTTCTACACTTAATAATCATCTTACTTTGGTCATTTTTACTGTCTTATTATATCTTAGCAATTACTTTGTTGAGTACAATTTTATCATGACTATAAAAATAAATAAAGTTTTTGTAAATCAAAATGATCCTCTCCCAGAGTCGCAGCTCGAGACACATTTTCAGAGTCTCGAGTGGGTGAAAGATAACAGGACCAAGCTGAATGTTGTGAGTCTCCGGTAGGAGTGTGTGATAATTCACAGATTCAGCTTCATGATCTTAGTTATAAGTTAACAAACAGTAACATCAATTTAGACAGTGTGTAAAAAGCAACGCGTAGCTGGTATTTTTAACATCTAATTATTTACTTCTTTAGCATTTTTGCTCAGTTTCTGCCAAGAGTTCTCGCCCTCAGTGCATCTGTTTGTTTCACACACACATCACAAGTTGCTCACTAAAAGCATTTTCAGTGCTTTGTGGAGATATTCTTTGTATATAACAGTGTCTCTAGTCTAGACCTCCGATCACTTAATATCTTACAAAGAAACTTATGCAAGACCTGTAATGACAAAAGAGCTGCAGTACAGTATAGCAGGTGCAATGTCTATACAAAAGTAGACCAAAAAAGCAGGACACATGGAGGAGGACAAGCTTTTGCCACTTAATTTCTGTATCGATGTAGTTCATTGTTGATCGACAGTCTTGACATAAAATAAAAATAAGATTAAAATAAATAAACAAAATGAAAAATCATTTTTTTCCATAAACAAGGACAGAAAATAATCCATAGTATTATGAATGTTATGACCTATTATAAAAGAAGAAACTTATATTGATGGAAAAAATAAAATTGCCCTTTCGCCCCTCTATCAGAGGCCTGAGTTTCCTGTGCAGTATCTTTGCTCTTCCTAGGACTCAGACGTTGTTCCTGGGATCTGCTGGAGCCACTCGCCCAGCTTGGGGGTCACTGCACCGATTGCTCCGATTAACACTCGGACCACTGTTACCTTCGCCCTCCACATCTTCTCGAGTTCTGCTCTGAGCCCTTGGTAGGAAAAAAAACTTGTAGAGACTTACCATCGTGATCACGCTAATGCTAGCTCGGTGTCTCACAGGCTAACCACTCACCTTTCATCCGGAGAGTTGCTGCAATTCCGACACCGGTGTGTGTTGGGTTTTTGTGAAACAGAGCAACGGTGAGCAACATGTTCTTAGCCGCTCTAAAGCTCATTTTTGTCAGTTCACTGTGAGTTTAAAGTAACCTAGGGGGTAATTTTTAGTGCATTTCTCTCTCACGAATAGGCCTGTAGTGTGGAGAAATTAAGCACACTGCTTTAATGCCTCTGAACTGAACTCACATGTATATTTTGTTGCTTATTTGCAGACAGTTCTGAATTTGTTATGGTGTATTGTATTTTGAATGTCAATGGTTACTTACCATAAGTATTGTTTAATTAATGTTTACATGAATAGAGAATTGAATGTTGTACAACAGAACTGTGAGATTTGATAAGATTCAAGATGTTGATGCAATGAATATGAGGTGATGCAATATTTTGATTTTGCATTTTAACCTTAAACAGTGCATCTGAAACAGACTGATTAGAATGTACATTTTATGACCTGGATTATAGGTCAGGTTTGTTGGAGAGGACAGAAAAGTCCAAGGACCAGGACGATATTCTGGTTGTGATAGATGGCGAGCCAACCACTTTGAGGACGATCTACCCCAAAGAAGATACACACCACACACTCATACATTCCAGTTACACTCACAAGGACCTTTGAAGTTGGCTATCGCCAGCTTAACTCTAAATTCTTAAAGGGCCCCAACGAGTACTTTTATTTTGTTTGAGTGTGCACACTATTTATTTTATTTTATACTTTATCTGTACTAATTGGACAAATACCTGTTATACCTTGTAACAATACAAGAGTGGCTACTCAAAAGTTAACATTGTGTCCAGGTCATTATTGCTGCTCAATACTTTGGCTCCACACGAATTTGGTGTCTTCTGATTCTGGCCAGGGTCTTATTACGAGCCCAAGTAATTATTGTGCTGTAATTCACCTTTATACCTTAAAGTTGGTTACATATACACTCGTGGTGTGGATCAGTGAATCAATGTCTCGTTCACTCTACAGCTTGATGTCATCCATGTACCAGCCAACCAGTGCACCAATCCATAGTCGATATCTGTGGTCAGTCATATATACTGCATATACACCTTCTAATTACTAATCCTCTCCACTTTCTCATTCAGTAACTGTCTGCCATCAATGCTCCACTAATTATACATGTACTTTACTTAGTGTCTGGGTTCTAATATAGCTAACTCACTGTAACTTCCTGACTATCCCACTTTTTGTCTTTGCCAGCCTCTTCCTTTAAATACTTTGCTCATTCCAAGTCTTGTTGTCCTCTAGACAGAGGATACCCCAATCACCGTCTCAGCACTACACCTGTACTTTCCCAATCATCTGGTACATTTAACTCGTCTACCATCCAGAGCCTTTCAAGTTTTCTTCCTTCTTCAGCTTCCACCGTGTAATCCTTGCTTCTGTCTTCACTGGCTTCCTCTTCTTGATTTCAATAGTCATGCTGCACACTGCAATTCTATGCTGTCTATCTACATTCTCCCCTGACACCACCTTGCAGTCTCCTATCTCTTTCAGATTGTACCTTCTGTCCTCCTGTTCTATTCCTCTCTCTTCATAAGGTATCTGCTCACTACAGGCCTTTCCACTACCTTCTTTCTTGCGTTTCTTTCCTTTACGCTATACCTTTCCCACACCTCATCATCTCTGTTCCCTTCAGCTACATGTTCCCTGAAGTATTCTTCAAACACCAATCTCTCTCCCCAGGGACACTCTCTATAACTTCATCTAACTAAGTCCAGAATTCCTCTCTCTCGTCTAACTACGATCCAACTTGTGGGGCATATGCACTGACATATGACATTTAACGTCACACCTTCAGTTTCAGCTTCAGCTTATGATCCTGTTTGACACTCTCTTCACTTCCATAACTCTTCACATACTCTTCCTATAAGATTACCCCTATTCCATTTGTCTTCCCATCTACTCCATGGTAAAACAGTTTGAATCCACCTCTAATGCTCCTGGCTTTGGTTCCCACCTGGTCTCCACCACACATAATACATCTAGCTTCATTTTGCAGATGATGTCAGCCAGTTCTCTCTCTTTACCAATCACAGTCCCTACATTTTAAGACTCCACACTCCTGCCTTTCCTTCTCTCTTGCTGCCTTTCAACACACATTTCCCCTTTACAATTTCTACCGGCACCCTGTTTGCCAACAGCAGCAGAGCCAGTCATTGTTACCCAGGTATGGAAACATCATTCTTTATGACTGTGGCTACTTATTAAACATAAATGAGTTATTTTACTTTATGCACAAATTATAATGGTGCATTTTTTTAATAGGACAGTCGGTATGTGTGAAGTTGTTGATCAAAGAACTGTCAATGACATCATGCTTGCTTTAACATTGTTTTTCTTTCCATATTTCAGATTTTTCAATATGCACACAGGCAGCTTGGTGCTACCACTATCTGTGGATTTTTAGAGGTCAATCAATGATAAAAGCGGTGCAGGATGGTGGTGTTGTGCACCCCACAACCCTGAATTGGACAAGGGGAAGAACTTGATTAATCCATCATCTTCTTACAGTTACTTAGGTAACTCAGGTTACTCAGGTGATTGTTGTGCTTTTCCCTCTTTTCTTTGTATGATTGCAGGGCCTTTACCTGTCAATAAAGCATCTTGTTTTAATTAATGTTGTAATTGACCCCCGATTGACCCCTAAAACCTTCAACTAGAAGTCCACCAATACTGCATCAAAACTTCTCGCAATTCTTCGTTATTTCTTCTTTTCAAGAAGTCATGTTGAGCTTTAAAGCATTCCTGATTTCAAAGTGAATTGAAACAATGCCATCCCTCAGAACAAAAGAGTTCAGATAAATCTTCTGCCTGATGTTGTTCAATTATTTCTCACTTTCATCACCAAAGCCAGCACACAATGTTCATCCCTAACTGCTTATCTTAAACTAAAGATAATCAGAGGGTTAAGGTTGTTGCTGTTTCCCCTTTGTCTGTATTGCCATACTGTGATTAAGGCATGTGTAAAACACTTTTTGTTTGTTGTTATTATCAGTAACAACCTGTCACAGATTATTAGACAGAGGACTCACTCGCAGGACTCTGACGTTTAGAGAAAAGGTGAGGGATTTATTTACAATGTGGCACCAAGTGAGGATATATACATATATACAGTGAGGCAGATAACACGGGGCTCCAGGGGGTAAAGGGGGTTCTGAAGGGGAGGGAAGGTCCAAGGCAGGTGCACACACACTCCTCTTCAACTCAATCCACAAATCACTCAGACCGTCCAATCCAGAATGCTCATGCTCACTCACACACATCCACAGGAATCCAGACAGCAGGGAATCTAGAAGGCCTGTGCACAGAGAGAAAACAACATTAGGAGGAAGCTCTAGGAAATTACAAGGAATACTCAAAAGGCTAGGCTACACTGATGCTAGGTAGTATAACAATCCAGCAAGGAAGCAGCCTCTCTTACCACTTAAGTAGTCTGCCACCATCAGTGTAAATGAGCCACAGGTGTGTGCTGAGGGCAGGTTCAGAGGCGGGGAATCAAGGTCCATTTCCACCCTGGTGGGAGGGGCGAAGACAAAAATACACACCACAACCTCTCCAGATCTTAAGAATCATGACACAACCTGTGCTTGTGCTATCAGTCTGTCTGTTAATGAGTTGCATATTTTTTTGTCTATTGAATTATGGAACCTGAGGTAAGGAAAAAAAATAATGCAGAACTTTTTTTTTAAACACTTTATTTGTAGTTTTCCAATTACCATACAGAACATTTGTATTATTTTACAGATAGCCACAAGACAACAATCCCCACAAATCATAAAGACGGGGGAAACAGAAGTCACTATACCAGAGAAACAACCAAAAATTGCCACCAAGGGGGAAGGCGAGATGTTATAGGCATGGGCTTTAGAGATGACTTCAATAAATGATGACCAGAAAGGAGCAATTTTCAGACAAGACCAAAACATATGAAGGGAAGTAGCTGGAGTCTGTTTACATCTATCTGGCATAGAAACTGAACATTTAACAGTGTTTCCTGAAAACCCTCTGCTGTCTGATCATTTCCTGATAACATTTACATTTACAATAATTGATTACACAGCGGTGGAGAGTAGACTTTATCACAGTAGATGTCTTTCTGAAAGCACTGCAACTAAGTTTAAGAATATAATCCACCCACTGTTATCATCTTCAATGCCCTGTACCAACACAGAGCAGAGCAGCTATCTGAACGCTACCCCAACAGAGGTCGATTATCTTGTTAATAATTTCACCTCCTCACTGCGTATGACTCTGGATACTGTAGCTCCTGTGAAAACTAAGGTCTCAAATCAGAAGTAC
>NW_024585511.1:0-8102 GCF_018398535.1 Haplochromis burtoni
ACATGTGGTAACTGTAACACTGATTTAATGAATTTATCTGTGACACATTAAAGAATGAACCAGCTGGTACTGGATGTCTTATATGAGCTGCAAGTATTAAAGCTTCTATTAGGGCTGTTCGATATAACGACATATATCGGATGACAATATAAAAACGTCTATCGTTTCATTTTACGCTATCGTTTGTTTCGTAGTGTCGCAAAAATAAACTGTTTATGGCAATATTTTTTTATTTGTTTTGATGGTCACTGTAATGGCTATCCGGTCGTTCAGTCTGACGTCACTAGCCGTGTCTGGGCCTAAACTCCGCTGCAGGTCCATATATCAAACGATCGCTATGGCATTACTGAGAGTTGAAAAACTGTCTAAAGTCTTTCATCTTTAATAAAATGATCAGCGTTCTGCTCTACCAGGTGTAACAATTGACTTTAACATCCAGGCATCCTAACCCTGATCCCTAAATCGGGTAAGGATAAAAGAATTTTAGACAATTTAAGACCCATCACTGTACTAAACACTGACTATAAGATCCTGTCTGGAGCTGTAGCTGAGAGGCTAAAGAAAGGCATCTCAAACATTATCAGTGAAACACAATCAGGTTTTTTGAAAGGAAGACTAATGCATAACAATATTAGGCTGGTTTTGGACCTCCTTGAGTGCAGTGAATTAATCCAAGAGAGAGGATACATCCTGTTCTTGGATTTTTACAAAGCATTTGACTCAGTTGAACATACGTTCATATTAAAAACTCTGCAGTCTTTTGGTTTTGGAGAGGAATTTATAATGTTATAGAGATGCTATATAATAACATTAACAGCTCTGTTTTGCTAGAACATGGTACATGTTCAAGGTTTGAGGTTAATAGAGGGATAAGGCAGGGATGTAGCAGCTCACCACTCCTCATGGTTGCTGAGCTGTTGTCTATTTTGATTAAAAACAGTCACATTGACGGGTTAACTGTGATGGGTGAACAGATAATAATCAGTCAGCTTGCAGATGATACCACCCTGTTTTTAAAAAATGAGGACCAGATTCCATTAGCCTTACAGGTGATCAACCACTTCTCCAAAGCTTCTGGCCTACAGCTGAATATTAATGAATGTTAGATTCTAGCTCTGCATGAGTGTCCCCTGCAAGCAATAAATAATATACAGATCAAAAAAGAGGTGAAGTATCTGGGCATTGTAATTTGCAAGGATAAGACATCAACAGAAAATAAGAATATCTGTACCAATATAGAAAAGTGTAAGTCAATTTTAAACAGGTGGCTGCAAAGGGACATAACTCTGTTTGGGAGAAGCTTGCTAACCAACATGGACAGTCTGTCCAGACTCATCTATCCAGCCTTTTCTCTGCCCATACCTCCAAAACTAATTAAATCTATAAATACTCTTAATTTTAGGTTCATATGGAGGAACAAATGTCATTATATAAAGAAAAATGATGTGATTAAGAATTATGAAGAGGGTGGGGCTAATGCCACTGACTTTGATGTTATGAATGGTGTACTAAAACTGAAATGGTTAAGATCTTTCATTAGGAACAAAAATTCCTTTTGGAACATTATTCCCAATGTGATTTTTGGCAAAATGGGTGGAATAGACTTTTTGTTACGTTGTGACTTTGATTGCAGTTCGTTACCTGTGAAACTCTCAGCTTTCCATCAGCAGGTCCGTCTCTACTGGAAATTAATCTATAAACATAGCTTTACTCCTCACAACACCCCTATATGGAACAACAGGTATATCCGTTTGTGTAGGAAATCTGTGTACGTGGATGAATGGAGATCTAAAGGGATTTGGGCTGTAGCTCATTTTATGGATGATAATGGGGTCTTACTAAAACATGAGACGTTTTGTGAGAAATTTGATGTAAGATGTACTGCTAAGAGATATAAATCCCCAGTGAAAGCCATCCCAGTCCCTTTGAGATCAATGATAAAAGAAGATATTGTGCACTCTAAAATTTCTCCTGGACTGAGGCAGCTCTGCATAGCTGGAGTTGAATTTGGTGACAGCAGGTTTACAAACAAAGTGATCAGGAATATTTTGATAAATGAAATTTGCCCTAATCCGGTTAAAAGAAATTATATCCTGAAAGAATTTGAGACCATGGAGGTTAAGGCGATAAGACAAAAGTCTACAGGGAGTGCAGAATTATTAGGCAAATGAGTATTTTGTCCACATCATCCTCTTCATGCATGTTGTCTTACTCCAAGCTGTATAGGCTCGAAAGCCTACTACCAATTAAGCATATTAGGTGATGTGCATCTCTGTAATGAGAAGGGGTGTGGTCTAATGACATCAACACCCTATATCAGGTGTGCATAATTATTAGGCAACGTCCTTTCCTTTGGCAAAATGGGTCAAAAGAAGGACTTGACAGGCTCAGAAAAGTCAAAAATAGTGAGATATCTTGCAGAGGGATGCAGCAGTCTCAAAATTGCAAAGCTTCTGAAGCGTGATCATCGAACAATCAAGCGTTTCATTCAAAATAGTCAACAGGGTCGCAAGAAGCGTGTGGAAAAACCAAGGCGCAAAATAACTGCCCATGAACTGAGAAAAGTCAAGCGTGCAGCTGCCAAGATGCCAGCATAGGAAAATTGGGTTGAACAATGAGACTGCATTTGTGGGTTTAGAAACATCCAGAGCATCGCAACAGAAAGGTAAATAAAAAAAGTAAGAGAGAGATAAAGAAATAAATAAACTAATAATACATAAATGAATAGAAAAATAGAAAACACACATGTAGAAATTGTCACATGTGAAATTATTTTTGGAGAGAATCAGAAGTGAGACAGTTTGAATCCACAGTTCAGCGCAAAGATGCAGGAATTAAATCTGATTATAAAAACACATCGAGGCCACGAAGACCAGCTTACACTCAATATTAATATGAACACACAACATACACGCAATGAAGACATGCTTACACTCATGAATGTGAATACATGACATAAATGCTAAATGGTGTAGATTTAACACACTTAAAGGCTGAAGCTGAGGAATAACTCAGGAAGCTGCAGGACAATAGAGGGACTTTTGTGACAAGGAAAAAGAGACTGGGAGGACCAACCAGTGATTAGAAGCTTAAAGCAGGTTTAAAATAGTGAATTAGAAGTGGTTTCCAGCTGACTGAGCAAAAGAAGTGACGACTGTAGAAATAAAAATAAAAGAATAATAATTGAATTATGCAGCAATGTTTTGAATATGCATTTCTGTTGTCAGGGCAACTTCTCGAGATGTGACTCAATATGCAAATTAGTTGAATGAGTGGGGACAGAAAAAAAGAAAAACTCAAGTTTCCTGTCTGAGACATGAGTGAAGTTTGCATTGAGAGAAATATATCTGTGACTGTGTGAGAAGAACTGTTTGGTCAAATATATGATAGCAGCCGCAGGACAATTAAATAAATCTGTGACTAAGTGCAGTCGTGCAGATTTGGAGAAGAAGTTTATAATTTAGTGATGACACATTGTTATAAAGTGTTTAGAAAGGGCTTAATGGGAATATTACTGTTGGGCAAACTGTGCGGCTTTAACAAGATTTTCTGTGTATTTAGCAGGTGAAACTCTGTCAGCTGACTTCAGACTGTCAGGAAGCTGAAGAACCTGAGGCCAACCACTGAAACATGATGTGGGCAAAATGAACAGAGGGAGTGATTTTAAAGGTGAACATTTAGGACTTACTGCAAATGTTACTATGTCAAAGTTACTGTGACTCAAACAGAGGAAATTCTGATTTTTTTATTTCCACACCCAGCATGTTTTGGGTGTTATATGCTATTAAATACTTTTAAATAAATTAAAAAGTATTTAATAGCATATAACACCCAAAATATGCTTCGGTTCACATTTAACTCCAGAAAATCATCAATCAAAACATGGATATTACCTGACCACAGATTCGTGGTGACGTCACTGCTCTTTTAACTGTTCGGTGTCTTTGTTTGTTTGCTGGTTGTAGAAATGGTTTATATGAGCTTTGAGCTGAGAGTCAGAGGTTTCTGTGGACGCTGCTCATGTCGGCACTTATATTTCTGACCTTTTCTTATAACCGATTAAACATGATCTCCTCCCTTTTGCCCCCATTTTTGGTGGTGTAGGTACAAATGATCAGGCATGACATTCTCATAATAAATAAGATACTGCAAATAATTATTTCTGCATTTGTGCGATTGAAGTGAATTGAAAATGTGTATGAAATGACACTGTTTTAAAGATTTGGCCTAAATAATTTTGGAGTGAATGAGTCTAAACATGATGACCTAACTAGTGATACCCTGTCACACACACACACACACACACACACACACACACACACACACACACACACACACACACACACACACACACACACAGCATGTTATGCCAGTTTCAGCTGAAACTATGTTTCAAACCATATTCCGGGTTTTTAGTTCACCATTTATGAGGCTTCAAGAAGAAAATAAAAGACAGATCTGAATGTTTGAAAATGTTTTGGAAAGATTCTGTAAAGATGAGATGAAAAATACTCAAAGGATAAATTTAATTGGTTTATTATTTAGATAAGTTGAAAAAAGTTAAACAAGTAAATGAAGAAACAAGGCAGAGGAGAGAAAAGCCCAACAATCCCCTCTGAGCAAGCACTTGGCGACAGTGGGGAGGAAAAACTGCCTTTAAACGGGCAGGAACCTCCGGCAGAACCAGGCTCAGGAGGGGACAGTCAACGGCCGGGACTGGTTGGGGGGGTGAACAGAGGTGGAGCAAGACGAGGCTACATCAGGTGAGGAAGCAGTAGCGTCTCTCCTCCGGAACAAGTGGAACCATTTTCTCTTTTTTTTCATGCACTTTTCCACGAGCGCTTTTTTCTCCAGGATGAGATTTCTCAGCTCATCGATGGTTTCTGCGTTTTGTTCTTCAAGTTTCTCACATCTTTGTTCCACCTCTTCCAATGTTGCTTGTTGTTCTTCAAGCTTGTCTTTGAGTTGTTTGGATGTTGCCTCCTGTATCAGCTTGTCCTTGTGCATGTCTGCATTTCTCTGTTGGACCTCTTTGTGCTTGTCTTCTAACTGCTCGTTTCTTTTCTGGATTTCTTGGAGCGTGAGCTGCAGGTCTTCATGTATTTTGTCTTCTTGTTGTTTTTGCGCCTGCATTTGAGTGTTTTCACGCTTCAAGTTATTGAATTCCACCAAAATCCCCTTAACGAGCTCGGAGTTGTTTCTCGCTATCTGATCGATCCTTCTCTGCATCTGTGAGCAGCGTTTCTCCAGTTTGTCCTTTTCTTCTTCCACTTTAGTTGCTTTGTCCTCCAGCTGATTACAAAACTCTTGCAGTTTTAGATTTTTAGACTCAAAGTCCTGGACGATACGTTTTCCTTCTTTCAGTCTTTCTTGCTGTTGCTCTTTCTGTTGAAGAAGGTCTTTATTTTGGCGCAGTGTTTCATCCAGGCTTTCTCTCAGCATGCGGTATTTTTCCTGCATGCTCTTCAGTTCGTGCTGCATGTCTCGTTGCTTTTTGTCCTGCTCTTCCTTCTGTTGGAGGAATTCTTTCTTTTCTTCCACAGCTTCATGGAGCTGTCTTTGGAGGAGCCGATTTTTTCGGTCCATGTATTGGAGATCCCGTTGTATCTTATCAGTCATCGTTTTCTTGTCTTGGAGCTGGTTGGTCATTTCTTTTAGTTCTGCACTCTTTTGCCTGTTTTCTTTAATGAGGTGCACAATCTGCTCTCGGGTCTGAGCAAACTTGATTCCCCAGCCCTCATTAATAATGTTTATGTCCGGCTGGCGCTGTTGTCTTTCTTCCAGCTCTTTATTTTGGGCTTCCATTCGTCTACACTTGTCCTCCAGTTGAAGTTTCTCTTCTTCAATTTGTTGCATTTTTTTCTGGAGAAGGTAGTTTTCCTTCCTACTCTCCTCTAACGCCCTTTGGAAGGATGAGACGCCATTTGGGGAAATTGGCCGGCCACGCCAGGAAGGAGAGGCGGCGTAATCTTTTTGAATTGGTTGTTTTTTTCTTGGAAACATGTTGGAGTTTCTATACGATGACTTTGAAGAGCTTGTGGTGAACGTTTTGTAGGCTGCAAACACAGCTGCTGCTGAAACGAACTAAAACTTGCTGTTTCTCACCCCTACTTAAGGAAAAACATCAAAGGACTTAAGATTCTTAAGATCTATGACATCATCACTCCCTAAGCCAATGAGATTGTCACAAGACATTTTGGAATGGGGTATTTTTTTAAACTGTTTTCAAACTTAACTTAAAATTTCAGTGTTTCCTGGTTGTGGACTATTGGTTAGTCCAGCCGATTAAGAAATTAATTGTCACAAACATCCCTAATATTATATAACAGACGACAGAAAACAAGACAGTTTTTTTTCTACGCAATAGCGGTATAATAAAAGTTTTTTTAATTATCCTACTTTTTATAAAAGAGAACATTTATTGAAGAATATGTATTTAATTAAAAAACTCTGTTCATCTAAAGCAGGGGTCAGCAACCTTTAAGACCCAAAGACCCAAAGAGCCATAATTGGCCTATCTGGGGTTGAAAGGCTCGATAAATGCACGGCGTTTCGCCGGGTACACCGGCTTCCGCGAGTGTGACGCTTATTTTGAGCGATGAAAAAATAAGAAAATATAATTTTATTTGTATATTGCAAAATCACAATAATCTTCCAATTTAGAACTACAAGTTAAAAAAAGAACTAACATAAATAAAATACACTTCAGCTAATTTATTTTCCCAAACCACGCGGAGCCGCACTATAAGGACTAAAGAGCCGCAGGTTGCCGACCCCTGATCTAAAGGGTTTAACAAAAAGCTTCCTGCTGGAAATTGAAATGTCCCCATGTCCCCACTGGGCGATCGTGGCTCAAGAGTTAGGAGTTCGCCTTGTAATCGAGCCCCGGCTTGGACAGTCTTGGTCGTTGTGTCCTTGGGCAAGACACTTCACCCGGCAAGACACTTCACCCGTTGCCTACTGGTGGTGGTCAGAGGGCCTGGTGGCGCCCCAGGGTGGCTGTAGCTACATCACCAGTGCGTGAATGGGTGGATGACTGAACGTGGGTGCTTAACTAGTTAAAAGAAACAAACAAACATCTGTCTCTTATTTTTTATGTCACACAGGAAAGAAGCTTCAATGTCTGATGAGAAGACATTAATTTGTTGGTGTTTGTGGTGTTTGGTGCAGTTTTCTTGTTTTCTGGCTTGTTGTTTATTTACAGTGGAGATGAAGATCTCTAACAAGTTGATTTGTTCACATTTGCACATCTTAATTTTTAAGAGGAATGTGTTTTTTTGAGTTTGTACACTATATGCATGTAAGGCAACCGTTTCCTTTTTCTGTATTTTTGTGTGCTGCTCTTTTAACAAAAGGGGAACAAAAGACATTTAAATCGACCTCAGATGATTTGTTTAAATTTTTACAAGGTCTTACTGAGGTGATGCAAAGTGAAACATGCTTCTTTTTTGGTAATGTGCTGGAAAAGCTTGAAAATTGACCTTGAATGTGCTTAAAAAGTGCTTGAATTTGACCCTAAAAATGTGTATGAACCCTGCATATATTGCAGTATTTACAGTTTATAGTAGGAATTTCATGGCAACAGCTAATCTTTATTTTGTTTACTGGGAAATGAAATGCTGCCAATTCACAAAGCTGTGCTTCAGCTGCACTTCCTGTTGTAGACTTGTGATGCACACAGGCTCTGTTCCAGCACTCAGCATGTTCTTCCTTATTTGCTCCACCAGGGGGAGCTCCTAAACTATGACATCCTGATAGGAGTGAACCAGGGAGAGGGGCTGAAGTTTGTGGACGACAGTGAGGACAACGACGGCATCTCAGCTGCGGCGTTCGACTACACCATCTCCAGCTTTGTTGACAACCTCTACGGCTACCCAGAGGGTGAGGACGCCACCTCTGTACACTGCCACTTTTTCAGTTATTCCATTTTACAGCCTCCTCTCACTTAACTGCATTTTGCAGCATCATCAGGTTTTGTCTCATTAGGAGCCGCGTTTGTTGATTTGTTCGTTTTTTTCTGTTTGCTGTATTCATTAAAATAAACGGATAATCGTCAAAATGACAAATGTGGACAATTATCAAAGCTTACATTACAGTTTTTT
>NW_024585512.1:0-4618 GCF_018398535.1 Haplochromis burtoni
GCCGCACTCTTCCCAAGACCCTGGCTACTGCAGGCAGGTTTAAGGCTCGTTGTGATGCCAGATTGAGCGTATGGGCGAAACACTTCACATGCAGGTATCCCGCTAGCTGAGTGGCAATTGTCATATTAGAAGCATTGTCGGTGACAACCACCAGATTTTTGTCGGCAATCCCCCATTCCTGTGCTGCATTTTGCAGGAGATTTGCAATGTTCGCTCCGGTGTGACTTTCATGTAATGTTCGAGTTTGGAGAACGTAAGACAGCAGTTGCCAGTCTGCTGTGAGATAATGAGCTGTTATAGTCACATATGAATCCACAGCCCGCGAGGTCCATGCGTCGCAAGTTAATGCAACCCTTTCTGCTGTGCTCAAACTTTCCTCAACTTTACGCTTCACATCTATGTAGAGATTGGGTACGGCTGTGTCCGCGAAAAAACGTTGTGATGGTATCACATACCTGGGTTCCAGCGTCTTGATCATGTAAGAAAAGCCCTCGTTTTCCACAATGTTGTAAGGACGCAGGTCTTTGCAGATGAAGTACGTGATAGATTGTGTTATTTTCTTAGCTCGCTCTGAATTGGGAGATAGCTTTGCTAAGCTAAGAGTGTCCAGCGTTGGTTGATTTTTCAGTGGAGCTGATTCAGAGCTAGCTTTCCCGTCCGCGGTTAATGCTATTTTTGGATGGTGCCGTGTAAGGTGGGCCCTCATGTTCGTAGTATTCCCAGAGTACTTTATTTTCATACGACACACCTTGCAAATCCCGTGTGTCATATCCATCTCATTTGTTCCATCCTTGTTAAAAAATCCAAAGTACGTCCAGACAGGGCCCTGCGACAGACTGGCGACCTGTCCAGGGTGTACCCTGCCTCTCGCCCCATGACAGCTGGGATAGGCTCCAGCGCCCCCCCACGACCCTGAAAAGGATAAGCGGAAGCGAATGGATGGATGGATGGACGTCCAGACATTTGATTTAAACGCAGATGGCGCTTTCCTGATCTCTTTTTCTTCCTCCATCTTTGTTTGATCTATTTTCCCATGTGCTGACCTAACCTCTGCTGACCTCACTAGAGAAAAAGCTCAACCGCACCATCTGGTGGACTGGAAGTTTTTGGAACAAAATATCGATATCTGCTGTCCCTGTATCGATACATTATTAGCAAACAAAATATCGCGATACTACGCAGTATCGATTTTTTCCCCCACCTCTAGACATCAATGAGTTGCTTATGACAATGGTACAAAACAGAAATGACATCAATGTTGCTGGGGCATGGATAGGGCTCTATGATAATGTTTACAGCTGGAAGTGGTCCAGGGGGGATAAGAGTATTTATATTGATGGCAAACATGAATTTTTGACCTGGTTTAAAGGTCAGCCAAACAATTTAAATGGAAATCAAAACTGTATGGTAACTGAAGGAACAAAAGAGTTGAACGATGCGCCTTGTGATACTCCTTACCCTTTCCTGTGTTTTGATGGTAAGAAAAAGTCTAAGGACTTATCCCTACCAGTTTAAGATAACATGAGCACGATGCACCTGTTCTGACACCTGTTTTCTCTTAAACCTCTCAAAGCCAATGGCACAACAATTTACGTCTTAGTGAAGGAAAAACAAACCTGGCCAAAAGCTCAGTCATACTGCAGGACACACCACACAGACCTGGCCAGCATAAGAAGCAATGGGGAAAAATCCAACATAGCTCTGGCATTCACAGGATCAGGGTTTACACAGACACTGATCGGCCTCTACAGAGATCCCTGGACCTCCTGGTCAGACAACAGTACCTCCATGTTCACTAACTGGGGCCCTTCTCAGCCTAATAACTACTTATTACAACAATCCTGCACACTGATTAATTTAGACTTGTGGAAATGGTATGATGGAGAATGCAACTCCAGATTCTCTTTCTACTGTTTCAAAGGTGAGGTCCTAAATACAAACACTGTAGTATCCCGCCATTATGTGCTAATGCTAATGTTGTTGGTGGTGTGTGTCTGTGTGTGTAATGCACTTAATTCTATAGCAGTAACAAATCAAACGATACTGAAAGTTAAGATTCAGTCAGAGGGCAACATGAACAGTGCACAGATCCAGCAGCAGGTTCTATAGCAGGAAAGTATCTTATCAACAATGCATATTCAACTTCAGTTAACCCTGTCTATATTTTTAATATGGAACATTTTCTCTAGCTGGAGACCCACATGCAATCAAAAGGACTGACAAACTTCAAGATACTTTGGAGGAGTGTCTAAAGTTACCATAAGAAACGCCGACACCGGCAGGAGGCGTGACAGCACAGATGAACTCTGACCTGCTTAAAATTTAAATCTGCATCCTTCAGTGCATCCTTTAGAGGTAATGTTATAATCAACGATTCATGAAGGTTCAGGATTGTTCTTTTGTCAGGCTATGAGATGCATCAGGGCTTTCTTAGATAGTTCATATCCTTTATGCACACCTTCACGTCCGCAGTTCATATCAGGTTAAGCTGGGTGTGTATGAAAACAGGAGCAAACAGAACTGAAACGAGAGCCAAACTGTAAAGAGAGCCAAGGCTTCACGTTACAAGAAAAAAGAACCTTTTCATGAACTCACAGGAGCATTTTCCTTTTACATCTTTTCTAATTGATGTCATATCAAATCTGAGTAAAGACAAAAACCCAGAAGATGTTTAAGTTAAACAGTTTGTCCCATAAGTTTCTCTATGGCGATAAGAACTGAACTATAACACAATAATGATGATGATATGTGACATCATTTGAGTCTGTTAGGGTTTAACTTTTAGGGTACATGCATCTTTTTTTATAATGAAATATTTTTTAAACTTCTGGAAGTCAATTGCAGCAGAAGATTAGAGAGCAAAGTGGAACAACTGTTTCATATTTTCCATCTAACCCACCTAATATTACCTTAAAAAGTCAGAGTCGCAATAATTTTCATGAGAAAATCATACTATGACACAGTTAAAGCCTTTTCTTTTTATCACCATAACAGTGATGTAATACTAAAATGAAGCATTATAAAAATATGAATGGCAGTGTATTCTTATCTGACCTCTCTAAAATTATGATTTTGTATAGATACAATTCGAAATCTGCAGTGGACCAGTGTGTTGGTGAATGAATAACATGAATCATGAATAACCTCGAGGAAAAAGCTAAAGAAGAACTTGTGTTTATTTTCTTATGGTTTGAAAAATGAGAGCTTAAAGGCTGGCACATAGCACCTATGAACTAAAAGTGGTGTTGTAGCCATTAGATCCTGCAGTAACCCATTAAAAAATATGTGTAACAGCAGCCTCGGTGCTTCAACAGAAGTGTTATATTTGTTGTAGATGATAAGGACAAATGCCCTGACAGGCTCTACAACCTTTTACTTGTTTAGAGTCGCTAGCAGAAAATTACAAGACTTTTCCATTTTAATCTAACATAATTCTCAGAATAAAATATTTGAGAGAATATTTCCACAGTCACTCTTTATTTCAGTAAGTTTGTCTTCATATGCAGAAGACATTATTTTATGTCTGATGTTTAGTTTTTCCCTTCTACTTTAAAGTTTACAGAACAGGACAAAGAAGCGACTAGCATTCATTCATTTGTTAGTACTAATGTGTATGGTGTCTAAAACCAAATATGAACTTCTTTGCATTTGTTTTTAATTTCAAAATCTTTTGTTTATGAACAAAAATATAATACTATCACAGTACACTTGGTACCTGAAAGGTTTAACAGTCTTACTTGAAGAAATTAAACATTTATGAATACTAGTATGCTTTTCAGTATTTAACATTCTGTGAAACCATGTTTTCATGTTTTGTAAATTCACAAATTAGCAAAAGTAAACTTTCAGTAAAACAGGTTTGGTTTAAACACATGGAGCAAACTCACCGTCCATCCATTCTCTTCTGCTTATCTAATTTTAGGGTCACGAGGGGGCTGGTGCTTATCCCAGCTGTCATAGGGCAAGAGGCAGGGTACAACCTGGACAGGTTGCCAGCTTGTTGCAGGGCCAATACAGAGAGACAAACAACCATTCTCAATCACATGCACACCTATGGGCAATTTAAATCCCCAGTTAACCTAACCCCACTAACTGTATGTCTTTGGACAGTGGGAGGAAACCAGAGTACCCGGAAAGAACATGGAAGCTCCACACAGAAAGGCTCCAGGCAAATGGTGGATTTGAATCCCGGATCTTCTTGCTGTGGAAATGCTAGTTTTTTATTAAACAACCTCAAAATATGACAGTTTTGACTTTAATCATTTTAAGAAATAAGAATGAAAAATAAGAATCAAGAGAAAAAAGTACTTCTAGGTTCTGAAGGTTCTGCATTTCTTTTAATTTGATGAGATTAATATCTATTAGCTTCTTGTTAGTGATCATGATTGACTACAAATGGTGGTTTCTCTCTGCCAGGATAAAAAGAACTTTTTTGACAGCACTTACTGGATTGACCAGTGGTCAAATCAGTGGAAAAGTTCTTCTTAGATCTCAGTGAACCTCTAAGGTACCTGAACTAAACTGATGAGTGTTTGATCATCAGTTCAAACAATTATACAGTCCAGACTTTGGAGTTGCAAACCATCACTCTCAAATGAGAGAAAATTGTTTGGGATGT
>NW_024585512.1:4728-8094 GCF_018398535.1 Haplochromis burtoni
TACATCAGAGCTGGTTTTGGAGTGGGCTAATTTAATCCATCTGGAAGACCCTTACCAGAACTTTGACCTCAATCCTATTGAAAATCTGTGGACTATGCTTAATAGTTATACTGTGCCAGAAAAACAAACCAGCTAAAACGAGTTCTACAAATTTTGCCAAAAAGAGTCATTGAACATCCACCCAGAAATACACCAAAAGCTAACCAAACATTAGTGCGGGTATATGTATATATGTTTAACACGACATTCATGCTATGAATTAAGAATGTAAGCAAGTTTCTGAACACAACCGCAGTGCTTGTGAACTAAAAGCGGTGTTGTAGCCTTTAGATCCTGCTGTAACCCATTAAAAATTAACAGCAGCCTTTGTGCTGTACTTGTAGATGATAACGACAAATGCCAGCAAGCTATTTGACCTTTTAATTATTCAGAGTCAATAGCACAATATTACAAGACTTTTCTCTGTCTTCATTTTTTACTTTTAATATAACGTAATTATTAGAACAAACTATATGAGAGAATAGTTTCCCAGTCACTGGTTATATCAGCAACTTCATCTTCATTAGAGCGTTATTGATGTCTAATCATCCCCTCTATATTAAAGTTCACAGCTCTTTCCAGGGTAAAGAATGAGACGGACAAAATTGTATCCCAACCAACTGTGCAAAATTTGATGCATACAAACAAATCGAACAAATATCCCAGCTTTTGCTAATTTGTTTCCAATGCCTATGTTGTCTACTCTTGGAATAAATCTTGGGCTTCTTTGAATTTGTTTCTAATTTCGATAACTTGCATTTCCTTGTGGTTTGCATTTCCAGAGACATGCTATACACAACATACAAAAGACATGCCATTCAGATGCCGTACACAACTTGTACGATCAAAAAATATAAATATACAAGCATATACAGAGATCCATATTCATATAATCCATATTGGAAAAATAGAAAACATCAAATGTTTAAACTGAGAAAAGGCCTCATTTTAAGCAACAGGTCTCAAGAAAGCTGGGATGGGGCAACAAAATGGTGGAAAACTAAGAAGTACTAAACAGAAACAGCTGGAGGCAAACTGTATAACTAAGAAGAACCACTCTGAGAGTGCAAACCACCATCACTCTCTGGGGAATATTTACTTTGAAGGGAATAGTATTGTATTTTAGACAAATTCATTTTTTCTTCTTCTTCTTTTTAAACACACTTTAAGAAGTTTGTAGCAGGTAGCACGACAGATGTTTACTTTCATTACACAGACTTTATGTAGGAGTAGGTCATGAGTAATAGGTACTGATTTGTAAATAACTCCACATGAATAACTTGAGTTGATACCTTCAGAGGTCAAGTACCGTTCCATAATATATCATTCCCTGTATTCCTATATGTTGTCAATACAAACAATGGGAGTAGGAAACATAGTTTTAAATAGCTCCATATAGCATGAGCACTTTGACCTTCAGATCAACCTTGAATTAGAGGTCAGAGGTCAAACATGGCATCGTATTTTCAATCTTTATACGGAACTTTCTATATGCTGAGAAAACACACCGCACTTGTAAGAATCAGAGATTCTACAAATTTTTGTCAGTTTTTGACCAATAAATCATTGACTTGGTGGATGTAAGGCAAAAGTTTTATCAGAATTCATTCAACACACAAAGGCATACAAACGCTACCAAAAACATCATAATCGCTTTCACGAGGCAGAGGTGGCAAATGTACAGGCATTCTGTATTTTTGTACTTATTAAGTAGAAGTACGGACACTACTGTTAAAAATTAGTCCAGTAAAAGCTGGAACCTCTTTACTCGAGTAAAACTGAAAAAGTATAAGAAATTAAAAAATTGCCATTTGAAGAACAATTCTAACAGCTATTTTTGTGCAGCGCAAACTGAACCTTTTAATATATTCATGACATAAAATAATATTTGTAGATGGGAACACAAACTTTATTTTGGTCTAAATCTAAATTTTAATAAATCTACGCAGCTCATACCAGTTAGGTAGAACATGAGCAGAGAAAACAAAGGAAAACAATAAAAAGTTGCTCTGTTTTCTGTTGCCATAATTTCCTCTAAATAGGAAAATGAGTAGAGAAAGGGTTAAAGTGGGATTCAGAAGGTATAGCTGTCAATTTTAATGGGTCAGGTCGGGGGAAAGAAACAAAACTCTTAAGATCCTTATGGAAAAATTTCCCTGGAGGATCTGGTTCAAAATTAAGAAATAGCTTTGTTTTTACAAATACCAAATTATTTGTGTGTGAAAAATTGGGGGTGGGGGACGGGGGGATTAGTCAAGATTTAAAAAACGAAACGAAACTGTGATTCCAACCAAAAAGAAAAAAATAAAGAAAAATATAAAGGTTAATTGACTGTAAAAGCTAAATTAATCCCATGTGTTTGATCTTTTGTTTTCCTTCACAACTTCAGTTGTTTTGTTGTTATTAAATCATTTCCCTCCCCCCTTTGTACATTGCATCATTTAAACTGTTCATGAATAAGAACAAATTAAATGAATGCGTTGCAGGCGTATACAGCTTGAATACCACTTTCACTTCTTTTTTTCTGTGTTTTGCATTCGAATATCTCGAAGTTGAAGCACATAAAAACAAGATTAAATGGCTAGGTTAAAAGGTGAAACATTACAAGTATTGGCTTGTTAGCTTTAAAATTACAGTGTTGTTAGAATGCCTTAATTTTCATACGCTTATGTAGACTGCACTTTTTTTTTAATCTATATTTGCTATATTTCCTTAGCAATATAAAGATATAAATGAAGTGTTCACACTTCTTTATTCAATACGCACATTATTGCCATAATCTCTTAATAAAAACGACAAAAATAAAAGCCATTGCTGCTTCTTATCTACACTTCTGAAGAAGTATATGTCCCACCCATCAGGTCATCTTCATTTGAAAGTAAAATAAATGAAGTGCATGCAGTGCAGAATGACTCAATATCCCTGAAATGTTTCTGTCAACGCATTTCGGGCAGTTTGTCCAAGTAGAGTTAAATGGGCAGTTGATCTGGTCGTGACGGGCAGCTGAACAAATCAACTCAATATGGAAGATAATAAACGCACATTGGTCCTCTCGATGGGAAATTGAGTATTAAAAAAATAACAAGATGGAACAGTTGACCGACAGAAAGTATTAAAAAACTGTAATTGTAACCAGGCTATGGATCAAGTAATTGAGATTAATCGCAATTAATTACAGAATTTTTAAATAAATAAAATAAATAAACAGTTAATTCTTTTAATCTATTGACAGCACTAATATATATATATATATATATTAGGGGTGCAACGATACACAAAATTCACGGTTCGGTTCGATATTTTGGTGTCACGGTTCGATATTTTTTC
>NW_024585513.1:0-1197 GCF_018398535.1 Haplochromis burtoni
TAACTAATAAGAACTACAATGGGATCATTGATGGAGCTGGACTGTTGTCAGAGTGCAGCTTAGAGGAGATTCGGAGTTTAGCAAAACCTCCTCATGGCTTAAAAAGTCTAACAAGTGTTAAGATTTCCTGTGAATGAATGCAGGAGTTAATGGGATCAAATTGTTATTTTGATATTTTCTGCACAGTGTTGAGTGCAGCTGAGTTTATTACCGTTACTCTTATAAAATGATTCTCATAGTTTGGACTCCTTATGCTCCTCTACACCATCTTTCAGTCTACAGAGCACCACTTCACTGTGATTATGTGCAGGTATGCTGCAGGTTTATCCAACATATCCACCAGTTTTAATAACACCATGAAGCTGCTGTAAAGTTGTGTTCATGTGATCATGAATGATTTCAGCTCCTGTTGTTTTCCCTCGACTACGCAGAGAAACAGCTGCAGTCTGTCCTCGTTAGAGTCGACAACTTTTAACTATCAAATAAAAGACACTCTGATGTGTGAGAAGCACAGTCAGCTGGGTGTAGTGTAAATATGCACTGTATGCCTTAAACTTGTAACTTTATTCAGTAAAAACTGTTTATTCTACCAGTGTTGTAATAAAATAAGCTGTGACATTAATAAATAAACAGCTGCTGAGGACTCGTTGGTGTAGCGAAGGACTAATGTCCTAAAGAGTAATATAGTACACACTCCTTCCTGAGACGACTGAAGAAGGTGCGCCTCCACAAACTCCTCCTTAACACCTTCTACAGAGGCTCCATAGAGAGCATCCTAACCAGCTGCATCACAGTCTGTATGGAAACTGTCACACGTCCGATCACAGAGCCGCAGAGGATTGTGGGAACCGCTGAGCGCATTGTTGGCAGCTCTCCAACCAATCTGCAGGATATTTACACCTCACGCTGCATTCAGAAAACCACTAGCATCATGGCTGACCCACATCACCCTCCCACAGACTTTGTCTCAATCTATCACTAGAGTGAAATCACAGCCAGCATTGAAAAGTGACCAAAACATGAGCCAGAAAGCATCAGCACAGAGAAGGTCTGTGGTCACCACCTGCAGAAACACTCCTTTATTGGGATGTCTTGCTAATAATTCCCACCTGTTGTCTAATCCAACAGTGTGTGGCATTGATTGTCAATCAGTGTTGCTTCCTAAGTGGACAGTTTGATTTCACAGAAGTGTGATTG
>NW_024585513.1:2505-5934 GCF_018398535.1 Haplochromis burtoni
CAGTCAAAGTCCAAGAATTCAAACAAACACAGAGATTCTACTTACAGAGCAGACACAGCACAGATGTTTCCTTCATCGTCCTTCTCACTCATTTCAGCCTTTTCTCATTTCTGTCTCTGACACCAAGTAAAGTCGCCCTCTTCCTCCTTCCTGATGGTACAAAGAGAGTCGAGGTCAGATACATTAGAAATATATACAACTATTAACACACTGTAACGGTTACTCTCTTCTAACACGTGGTATGAACGCCTTGTTACTTAAAGTTGCTACAAAAACACACAGATAGTTTTTTTTAAAGAATATTTCCAAGATGGACGTCTGATCGACATCACGGATGTTACACCAGTGTCCATTTGATGAACCTCTTCAGCATCACCTGCGTACCCCTGTTAGACTTTCTAACAAGAAAAACTTTGTGTTTATGAATCATTTTCTCAAAGAATAAAAGATTGTAAATATTAAGAGTTGGAGAAAAAAGAAGAAAATGCAGCAGTCCTCCAACAATTTCTTATCCTACTAGTGAAAAAAGTTCCATCCCTGGATTTATAATGCTGATGTCAGGAACAGAGAAGTGATATTTGTACAAAGCCAACATATACAGATGAACATATATATGAAAAGCTTAAACATGTTGTTTACTTCTTTAAATAACAGGCTGCGGTTTCTGCTTTGCATACATGAAGAAGAAGTGCTGCTTTCTCTTCACATTCACATTAGATGTTTAAACTAAAATGAACCCATCCACTCTCATCCACTTCAGTCTGTCTCAGGGACACATGACGCTGTTACGACTCATCGAGCGATGCCACCGACCAGCCAATCGGTGACATCACAGTTTAGTACCTGCTCAGATCTCTTGGAAACCCGGCCAAGCAGGTACTAAAGAAATACCAGGTACCAGGTACTGATGACCATCCACACTCACATTCACACCTCTGGGCGATTCAGAATCACCAGTGAACTTAACCCCACTGACTGCATGTCTGTGGACTGTGGGAGGAAGCTGGAGTACCTGAAGAGAACCCACACAAACACAAGGAGAACATGCAAACCCCCCACAGAGACTCCCCGACCAGGTGGTGGATGCAAAGCCTGGGTGTCACCATGCGGCCCTCTTAAAAATATATTTAGGTACTTTAAATATACACAACATGTAAACTATAAAAATAATAAATAAAAGTTATAATGCCACTTATGTCAGCTGTAACTCGTCTGGACTCTAATTTTACAGTTTTGTTTTTATTATTAAGTGTCACTTATGTTAACGACAGTGAATCCTTAAGCTGTCATCATCGATTTTCACCTGTCAGTCTCATTCTGTCCTTTCTGAAAGTCTTCAACAACTCAATTATGATGTGACTGAAAACACAATGAAGACAAAATATTAGGTATAAAAAAAAACTGACTGTGGAAAATTTATTCTGTTTTATCAACATATATAAACACATTTATGGATCTGACTGTTGACTAGCATGCAATGTAAAAAAAAAAAACTTAAAAAATTAAAAAGAAACCCAAATGAAGTTATAAGTAATAATAATAATAATAATAATAATAATAATACCAAACATACATTTTTATACAAAGTAGAGCCGATCAATGCATTTATGAATTTATGAATGATCAGTTTTTTCTAAACTTCTAAAGAAGTAATTTCTAATGTTTCTATTTATTTCTATGTGTAATGTCTTTACTTATATTGGTAAGTAGAGTTTAATGAACATGATCTATGACGAGTTATATATAAAATTTAGAAATGAGCTGTTTAGTAAAGTATTTTAAATACTACGTTATTTGACACATTTCACATATTATACACCAACAAGTCATTTACAGCAGTGTTGGCCAATCACTTTTATACAAATACCGGAAACCAGTTCGGGGCACAACCGTATTTGGCGCCGTTACCGTCCCGAGCGAACGTCGTCACAGCGGGGACACCGGACAAGATGGATACCGGAGTTCTTACGTCGCTCTTCGGGATTCTTTTCCTCTGTTATAACGCGTTTGCATCAACAGGTGAGATGTTACTCTTAGATTGCTGCTGAATTACTTTGCCGTTAGAGCCACCGAGACTCGCCGGACATCATATTTCGGCTGAAACCTCACATAACAGAAAACATTCACTTCGCTCAAAGTACGGCTAGCGATAGCGAAGCGACACATAACGTTAACATGGCGGTGCAAACCAGAGTAGCCGGCAAAAGCGGACTGGTCCCGGATTACTTTCACATTTATAACAGGGGATTTTAGTCCGGGAAACCTGAAGTCGGTACTAATATAATTCTATTAACACGTGCAGTGCCCTACAACGGGAGAAATTTACGGATAAAAAAAACCTCGAAAGATACTTTTCGACACCGTGTCGCGCTATGCTATCCATCAGCAGCAAAGGAGGAGAAGCGCTACCGCCGCGAGGCTTAATGTTCGCGGCGGGTCGGCTGGCTTCACCCCTGGCTGCACAAATCACGGTTCACTTGACCGCGTTATGTCAGGAGAACAACAAAGCCACTAAAGAAGTACTAAAGCTCGAGGAGACGCACAGCTGTAGCACTGTTTGCTTATATTGTGTGTGGTTGATTTAAACATCAGAGCCTGGTAAGGTAACAGCCTTTTTTTCTCTTGCATCAAGTACCTGCTGAGAACATCACTGTAGTGAAGTTTATCTGAGTCGTCCCCATCCAGAATCAAGGTCGGGGGCAGATCTAGAAGGTGGCATGTGCCACCCTAAAGTAATCTCCTGCCACCCCGAGTGCCACCCTAGTTTTGCACATGACAATGTTGTTTACTAAAGTAAGATAGCACTTTGAGCCTAGCTACAGTTATCAGTGAATATAAGTTCTAAAACTGAATCTATAGCTTAGTGTTACCCAATGTTCCCTCTAATGTTTCATGTGTCTGAGCGAACACACAAACTCCCCGAGCGATCCCTTGGACCGCTGTGAGCAGCAGCAGACGTGTGCACTGTGGTCACGCCAGCATCAAATCCATCCGAGTTACTTGGTTTATTAAAATAATCAAATTACAACATTTACATTTATGTTAGACTACTTTTAATTAAGTGCTTTAGAATGCAATTTAAAAAAAGAAATCTCGATCATGACTTGTGTAGTATGTTAACACTATTGAAAGTAAAAATAACTTGAACTCCAATTTTGAAAACACAACTTTATTTATTTATTTATTTATTTATTTATAAAGCTCTGACTTGTATTATGAGTCTGTGGTCTGGGAGAGAGTCCTGTAACTCTGTCTGCAAAATACAGTAAATAAAGACCAATGTTGGGCAATTAATAATATAGTTACTTCTTCAAAAAAGTTACTGAGTTTTGCAAGCAACAAAGTTTTTTGCAGCTGTTTACCTAAAAATGCAGCCAAGGCGTTTTTAAATAAACATTTCAAACTATTTACAGAACAATCAGCTGTTCT
>NW_024585513.1:6597-8088 GCF_018398535.1 Haplochromis burtoni
AAAAATAAACAATTTAAAGGTGAAATACACATGTTAAATCAAAAGCAGTTAAAATGGCCAGTTATATGTTGGACCTCAGAGGGTGAACACAAGAAATCATGAAAAATTAGGTTTAAATCTTTGTTCATGACAATGCAGATTTCTGACATTTTGTGTAAATTCAAGGTTCAACATTCGTCAGATGCATATACAAGTATAACACAGTGAAATGTAAACCTGACACGCTCCTTGACTTGTGCAAAAGGGGGGAGAGGGGGAGAGAGGAAGAACATTATAAATAAATATATATATACACATTTGGTGAATGTGCAGTAGTAGCATGTATGCAGCAAGCTTCTCGCAGTGGGGATGATCTCCTCCGCTAGCATATTGACAAAACATACTGCTTCTTCCGTAAACTCGTTGATGTCGACTGCACATGCTCAGTCTACATCGTTGAGTGCGTCCTGTAGCGTAGCTTCTGATTGGGCAGACCAACGTTTCACCTCCCTCGTGGTTACTTCTTCCCTCCATATGTTTTGTTTATACTGGGGAATGAGGAAGATGGCGTTGTGGTCAGTCTTCCCGAAAGCCGGGTGTGAGACAGCTTTGTAGCCCTACTTGTACTGCGTGTAGCAGTGATCCAAAATCCGATCCCCCCTCGTCGGACACCAGACATGCTGGTAGAAATTCCGCATGACTTGTCCGAGGTTCTCTTTATTAAAGTCTCCTGCTACAATGAGGGCTGCGCCCGGGTCCTTGTTTTGAAGCGAACTCAGCACATCATGTAGTTCGGACAAAGCCATACCTGTGTCCGCTTGGGGTGGGATGTAGACCACCATGGCAATGACCGAGGTGAACTCACGGGGCAGATAGAAAGGGCGGCACTTAATGCTCAGGAACTCCAGATGTGGCGAGCAGCCGCTGCAAAGAGTAGAAATGCACCTGGCATCACACCACTTTCTGTTTACCACACTCCTCCACCTTTGGTTTTGTTTGACTCTGCCGTTCTGTCCGCGCGGAGCACAAAGAATGAGTCCGACGGAGTTACGGCCTGGTCCGGCACGGTGGGGTCAGCCATGTCTCCGTGAAGCGCACAGTGTCGCTGTCCCTCATGTCACGTTGGAAGGTGACTCTTGCTCTTAGGTCATCGAGCTTGTTCTCCAAAGCAGTCAGGAAGGAAAAATCGCCCCATGTTGTTAAGCTTTCTGGATTTTATATTTATTGGGCTACAGATTTATTCATTATACGGACTACACGGTACATAAACCCAAAATTTCACGTGTTTATCTAAACTGTATAGTTACGTGGACTGCAGAAAATAATTAAGTTGTAGACTATATTTATATGAATAGCATGTATATTGAATCATTTTAACCATATGTAACCCATCCCTTTGTTTTTGAAAAAAAAGACTTTGATTTTGTCGCACATTTGATTTCTTTCCCCCCCATAAGAAAATTTCTCTAGATCCGCCCCTGGTCAGGGATAAAAGAAAATAGGTCCTGTTGA
>NW_024585514.1:0-4436 GCF_018398535.1 Haplochromis burtoni
CTACACGTGTTTCTTTTCCAACTATTTATTTATGAGTGAAGTATGTATGTGTATATATGTATATATTGTACTATTCTTAGTTAGTGTATTGTCTGTCTTGTTTTAATGTTGGTTTAAAATGGAGCACTGTAACAAAAAATAATTTCCCCCAGGGATTAATAAAGTATTCTGATTCTGATTCTGATTCTGATCCTGACCGTCTGATGTCAACTGACATAATTTCACCTGCTCAATACACAGAAAATCTTGTTAAAAGCTGCACAACTTGCACACCATCATCACTAAATTCTAAATGTTCTTTTCTAAAAACTACTACACATTTAGCGATTTGGACAAGATGATAAACAGACTCACATGCTCAACATGCTGTCAAATCTTCATGAGCTCTCTTGTATTTCTAAGGTTAATCCATTTTCTGTTTGTGTGTGTGAGTTTGTATATGTTTCTTTTTGCAGTGTTTCAGACTCCTTCACAATTTTCCCTTTAAACAGTCAGTTTTCTCTTTCCCAGGTTTGCTAACCCAAATTTTAATTCCCACATTAAATAACAGCATTCCTCTGTGTTCAGCCAGGAGTTAGAGCTCGCTGGTGAGGTTTAGTAACACATGGCGCTGTAAACACTTAAACCAGAAACTTGCCTGAACATTTCCAGTGATGTTAACCTATAACTTTCTTCCAAGCGCTGCATGTGGAAAATTGATCCAGGTCTTCTTTGCATCTAAAAATAACAAAACTGAGACATTTTCATTATTATCATCACTGCTTAACCGACCCGCTTCTCTCTCCGGTCAGAAATACCAATTTATGTTATGTATATAAGTGTAAACGTGTTCGTCATTGCATTTATGTTATGTGTTCATATTAATGTTGAGTGTAAGCTGCTTCTTCATTGCATGTGTATTTTATAATCAGGTTTAATTCATGCCTCTTTGCACTGAGCGGTGGATTCAAACTGTCTCATTTCTGATTCTTTCCAAAAATAATTTCACATATAACAATTTGTGTATGTGTGTTTTCTATTCATTCACGTAATTGTTAGTTCCTGTTAGGGATGGGTATTGATAAGATTTTCACGATTCCGATTCCATTTTCGATTCTGTTTAACGATTCGATTCTTTATCGATTCTTTTTTAAAAAGGAGAACACTAAGGTCGATTAGCTCAGAACTTTGTTTTATATCTTCTCTTTGAACAAGATAGAAATTTAGGAGTAACATGGCCTTACAAACCCAACAGTGGGTTAAGAGATCCACAGCCTACGGCTCTTCAATGGGGTGTCACAGGGTCCCCAGGAAAAAAAATTGTAAATGTAAAATAATAAAATAAATATTCTTCTGTAGCAATAACAAAGTATAACATAAATTATTCTGTAGCAATTACACAAGAATATCCAGTAATGTCCCTGCCTACAATTACACACATTCACTTACTGAAAATCATCTGCTGTGGCAAACGGGTGCAAGCCTTTAACCACAAACTGAGTCTCTGCTCGGTGACATTCGTCTATCCTGCCTGAAAGGAGACGCTGCCGGCAGACTGCAGCGAGAACTGCCAGCATCTGAGCCAGACTCTGTCTCATCATGGTCACTAAATGCACAGTAATGGCAGGTTTGTAATAAGGCAGATCGCGCTAACATAATATGCACTGTTGGCTGATTATTTACCTGCCGCATTAACGGGAGAGGACGTGCAAACGTTACCGCTGCTGCTGGGTTGAGATTCACGAGTCCGGAGCGGAATTAAAAACACGACATTCATTTAAGGTCATCGCGTGTTTTGTGAGCAAATGCTTTTGCATATTCGTAGTGTTTCCTCCCTTAAATGAAATATCTACTTTGCAAGTATTGCAAGTTGCCCTGTTGTCATTCGTTCTCGTAAAGTATAACCAAAGTTTTGAGGGTTTGAGCCGCTTACGCGCCATGTTTCCTGCCAGGTACGCTCCGCAACGTGATGACGTCATTCGGGGCGACTGGAATCGATAAGAGAATCGTTTGCAAAAATGGCAAACAATTCCAAGGAATTGAAACAGTGGGAACCGGTTCTCAACAAGAACCAGTTTTCGATACCCATCCCTAGTTCCTGTATTTATTTTCCTCTTTCTTTTTCTTTCTTTTTGTTGTGATGTTGTGGACAATCCTAAACCTCCATGATTTAGCTTCCATTTTCAATCCAATTATATCCTGTACTCTCTCACTCGAACTCGTCCGGGCTTGACCTCTCACTGGTCCCTGTCCCTATTCTCACAGTCTCCTGTGTGGCCTTCAAATCTTCAAATCTCCAACAGGTAATAACAGGCCCAACTCAGCTGTTTCTTCTCTGTTGATCTTTTCTGTCTTTTCTTGTAGGTTAAGTCCCAGCTTGGCAAATATCCCGTCCAGTGCCTTCAAACAGTCATGTCACTTTTCAAGTTTCCAGCTTGTAATTCAAAGCTCATGTTCCATCAGTGGTATTTATACATGCTGCTGCTTGACCCTTCAGTGTTATAGGTCAGTTGCACTGACTTTTGCCTGCTGTTAACTCTTCAAATCCACGGTGTTCTGTCCGTCTTCTGTCTTCATCAGCAGAATGACTGTCCTTTAAGCTTCTTCTCAGGGTGGAGACAAAGTGAGAGGTCAAGCTGTAAAAAGTCTGGCCTGTTTTCATCCCAATTCTGTTAATCTATCCTTTTGCCGCTGTTCTCATGTTTTGAGGTTGAGAAGACTCCACCTGTATTGACACACTAAAACATGTAATTAATATCATTTTTTATTACATTTTCTTAAGGCATTCAGTCTCTAATTCTTCTGTTTTCATGTTGCAACGTCTCTCACCAGCTCACAAGCTATATTCAGACTTCCTGAATGGCATACAAATGCTTCACATGGTGAAGTTTATCTATCACTAGTGACTTTAATCATCTTCCTTTGACGCGCACACACACACACTCTCTTCTCTCAGACTTCCTCTTTTTCCCGCACTCTGCTATGAACCTAGTGTTATTATTACTTATTTGTTATTTGGTACAAATCACACAGTATCCCTCAAATCCAGTTCTCACATATTCACACACTTAGAATCACTCAAAATACACTTTCCTAAGAGTATTTTTTTATCAAACTTGCTTTTAAAATCAGAAAGAGGAAGTACACTGCAGCCAGTAACTGCGTATGTCCTCTTAAAAGAGAAGAGAAATAAACACATATGGGACAATTCTCCCCAAATTAGACAAAATATGACCATAAATGCCCTTTTCTGAGTCATGTTCTTTTCTATACACAACTCTTGGCCTCCAGGGCATAAAACTTTGGACTTAAACTTTTACTTTACCAGAACTAGACCTAATCTAAATCCTGTCTCATTCACTGCTGAAGTTCTAGTTCAATGAACACATGTGTCGCAGTTTAAAATTAAAAGAGGAAGTAACTCACACCCAAAAACTGTGTGTGTGTCTTCAAACGAAGAAAAGGTGAACATATATGGTGAGTTTCCCTCAGTTTACACAAAATATGAGATTAAATATCCTTTTCTAATTCTTGTTCTTCTTTAAACACAATGAATGACCTCCAGGTCATAACCTTTGGACTTATAACTCTGATACAAGTCCACGCAGTGCGCCGACTATGGAGAACCTGCAAGTTCTTTTTTTTTTAATTCTCCGCACACTTGAAAAACTGTTTCTGTCATTTATCTGCCCAAGAACTTCATCAAATGGACCTCTATGGGTCCAGTAATCTTCAGCACATGTATATCACTGCAGCCCGTGATGATTTAAAAACAGTTTCTTGTCTCAGTGCACCCAGCATTAACTCATTAGGTGGACTGCAGCCGATCCATCAATATCAACACAATTGTGTATCCCCATGTCCACAACTGATTCTTCACTTGTGTCACAGCACATCTAGTAATATCATCAGAATTACTTTAACATGGTAAACATCGATTTTCCTTTAAAATCAATTCCTTCAAATTTAATTTACCATTAAAACTTAAGACCACAAGTGACTCGATTCTCTGAAATCCTGAGTCACTTAGACACCTTGCCCAGTTCTAGGTGCCCTTCTCATCGGACTTCCACATCCAGAATTACTCTATTTACTCACAAATAAGTGTCTCCCAAAATGATCCTCTGATCAAAACCCTATTTTTAAACCAAGGTCCCAATTCTTGGTAGATGGTCAATCTCCAGTCCCGCACACCGGCGGCCCCTAATAGAGGTCTCTAATAGGGAGGGGGCCTGCACCCCTGAACTT
The DNA here is from genome assembly GCF_018398535.1 of Haplochromis burtoni. Lineage (NCBI taxonomy): Eukaryota > Metazoa > Chordata > Actinopteri > Cichliformes > Cichlidae > Haplochromis > Haplochromis burtoni. The sequence continues at coordinate 4,228 of NW_024585514.1, forward strand.
GACACTTAATAAATGACCAATAACCTATGATCCTGTGTTTTCCTAAACACACATTGGTCTCTTTTCTCTCTTACCATAACATCTCATGTTACTTTTTATCTCAGTACTGTCTTTTTCTCACAGTTTCATTATCCTTTCTTCAAAGCTTCACTTTATTCTTAAGAATTCAGTTTTACCACTACTGAGCCAATTTAATAGTTAAGATCATC
>NW_024585514.1:6709-8078 GCF_018398535.1 Haplochromis burtoni
TCAAGTCAAGTCTAAAGTCATAAAATTAATGACTCGAGTCCAAGTCATGTGACTCGAGTCCACACCTCTGTTTGGAGCCCCTGCCAACTTCCAGTGCCTCATGGACTGGATACTGCAGCTGCATGCTGTGTATGCTGCTGCCTACTTGGATGATGTTATCATCCACAGTGATACCTGGGTGGACCATGTGCAGCAAGTGGTCGCGTCCTGGAGTCTTTGAGGCTCACAGCAAACCTGAAGAAGTGTGTGCAGTTGGATGAACGTACAATATTTAGGGTACCACTTGGGGGGAGGGCAGGCAGGTTTGTCCTCAGGTGGAGTAGGCTCAGTCGGATGTGGCCCAGGCCTCAGTCGGGCTGTGGGAGTATGTGGTGGTGTTGTGATAACTGGTCTGCCTGTGGAGGGCCAGTATAGTCCAGTATAGTGAGTTCTAAGGGCAGCATCACAGTGATGGGAGAAACTGGTGTGTGCGGGAACTAATGGCTCTCTCTTCTCTAAATATGTAGAGACTGTGGGGACACGCGAGAGAGGAGTTTGTAATGTTAGTGGAGTAGCACAGAATGGAGCTGCTCCTGGAGACACCTGTAGCTTACAGTGAAGAATTTAGTGAACAAAGCCAAATAAATAGATTAAGTGACACTGAAATCCCGTGCATGTTCAGTCGCTTGTTACACACTGCTTTGTGGAGAACTCTGATGTGTTTTCTAACTACTGTATCTGCTTTTGCAGAAATTATTTCTATAAAAACTTTACTGTTTCAGTCTCTCAGAATCTCTAAATCATTTATTAACCTAAGTGAGATCAAAGGACTTTTGCAGTCTTAGAGTCTAATTAGCCCTCACTCAACAGGATCATTGGATTTAATGAGCAAGTTCCAGGTCTTTGATATTTTGTCCCTGTGTAAATATAACGTTTTTAAGTCAACCATAAATAGTAATGCACACTGACATTTGTCTTTCTTGTAAAGGTTCAAGATATGAAGTGATTTGAATGAATCGCAAACCGTTTGTGATTAAATGATAATTTTTCAAATTGTTTTTGTTCTTTTTAGTCTGAGTGTCCCTAAACTCTCAGAGAGAGGCTATGAAGCTCTGTCCTCAGTTCTCAGCTCCCGGTCCTCTAGTCTGAGAGAGCTGAACCTGAGTATCAACACTCTGCAGGATTCAGCACTGAATCTTCTGTCTGCTTCAGTGAAGAGTCCAGAGTGTACACTGAAAACACTCAGGTCAGCTCATCTAATATTCTGCATTCTTTCATTCTTTATGAATTGACATAAGAAATCAGTTAAAGTTCTAAGCAAATCAAGGTCAACTTTTATTGTTGTGTTTTATGAAATACATTTGAGAGGGAGAGAAAGAATTTTTTTTTT
>NW_024585515.1:0-5646 GCF_018398535.1 Haplochromis burtoni
TGATGAAACTCACTGTCTCTTAACAGCCTCCGTTTCAGGCCTTCTGCTCTTTGTACCGCCACAACACGGTTGTTTGGAAGTGCAGCCCCCTTGTTCTTTAAAGGAAGGCCAATGGTGTAGTGACCATGAACCTGCTTCACTGACAGTGACACAGACTCCATAAATTGTCTGTCTCTGGCTGACATTTCCATTTTCTCAGATAACTCATGCTCAGGGAAGTCGTACTTCATTTGCTGCTGCGAGAGCTCCTCTAGCTTTGTCACCGATATCCTGTTCACCATCACCGGTGGCCACTCAACAGCTCCTTGAGCAATACCCTCTTCTCTTAGCAGAGGTCCATTAATTGTCCAGCCTAGTGCAGTTTTTACAGCATATGGGCCGTTGCCCTCACTGTTGATAACCTTCCAGGGCTCAAGCACCTTTGGTACATTCGTGCCTATTAACATACCAATATATCCATCAATCTGCTTGAGCTGAACCTCCTTCAAATAAGGCCATCTGTCCACATCGCTTTGTTGTGGAATGTTCTCCTTTGTTACTGGAATCTCTGCCTGTGTGAAAACCTGGGGAATCTTCAAAAAGTTGTCCTCATCCAAACCACTGACCTCGAGACCCTTAACGACATGAGTACTGATTGTCGCTTCGTTTCCCATAGTGCGGAGCAGAATGTTGGACTTTTTTCCTGTGACCTGTAAATCCTTCATCAGCTCATCTGTACAAAAGGTTCCAGTGCTTCCTGGGTCTAAGAATGCGTATGATTCAACTGTTGTGTTGCTCCTTGAACATCTGACCTTCACAGGCACAATTGAGAGTGCACAGACTGCTTCGCCAGCCCCGGTACAACCGCATGTTTCACTGCCTGCTGCTGGAGAAAAACTTGCTGCTGGTTCTCTGATACTTTTACTGTCACTATCAGGAGAAGAGTACTGCTCCTTATGCAGAATGGTGGGATGTTTCTGAGAACAAGTCTCACACGTGTGTCTTTGCTGGCAGCCTTTGCTCAGATGCCCCTGTGACAGGCAACCAAAACACAAGCTCTTTGATTTGAGGAAATCAAGCCTTTCTCTGTGAGGCTTTTGCTTGAGTAGTCTGCAGGTACTGAGGTTATGTCCTCCCTTATGACAGAAAAGACACTGTCTTCCACCTGTAGAGCCTATATTTTCCCTTTCCCTCTTTGTTTGCTCTGCACTGTTTAATACAGGTGCTGTATTAGTAGCAAAGATGCTTTCCCTCTCCTTGAATTTCAGAGCATTCTCTTTGCACACCTTTGCTTTGCCCTTGTCTCTAGACAAAGTGGTGTCCTGAATGTTACCAAACAATGGGTGAGAAGCGATCTTTGCCTGCTTCTCTACAAAACTGACCAGATCAGCGAATCTAGCTCTCATTGCTGTACGTTCTTGAATGTCACAGGCGAAACCCCTCCACCTTTCCCTTAATTTAAAAGGAAGCTTGGAGATGACTGTTCTCATATTAGTAGGGCTATCCATCTCCTCAATGTACTCCATGCTGTCTACTGTGTTACAGCAACTAGTGAGGAACATAGCAAACTCCGTCAGTGCATCACCATCCTCTGGCTTGATCACAGGCCATTTTAGAGCTCTTTCAATGTAGGCTGAGGCAATAGTATATTCATCCCCAAAATGCTTGCGCAGAAGCCTCTTAGCTTCAGCGTAGCCCCTGTCAGGATACATGTGCGAACAGCTACGAACAAGAACCTTGGGTCTCCCTTGGGTGAACTGCTCCAGGAAGCGCAACCTATCTCTATTGCTGTCTGTCCTTTCCTCAATCCCATGCTCGAATGCTTTCATTAAAAAACCCAAACTCCAGTGGATCCCCACTGAATACTGGAACATCCAAAGGAGGGAGAGTGGATGCTTTCTGTTGTTTTACTAGGAGCTCTGTAATCTCGTTTTGTCGCTTCATGACATTCAACAAGTCTTTAACATCAGCCATCCTGCCTTGACTAGTAATAGACTGGCTATTATCCTTCTTATTCAATGGATGAGGAAGCCTGCTACTCCTTTCTGAGCCCTGCATTACCTCCGACTCACATTCTCGACCGACATCTCCATGTTCTGGCTGAACCAAACCAAAACTGGCCCCAATACTTTGGCCCGGAGCTCTTTGGCAGGTAGCCATTTTGTTGACCAAGTCAGCAGAAGTGTTATGGGCTGGCTCCTTCACAGTCAGCACCTCAAGCTTTGCGTTAGCTGCAGCAATAGCTGTTTGCAACTCCCATTCCTCCCTTTTTGCCTTAAGAACAGCTTCTTGTCTGTCAATCTCCATCTTTTGCTTTAATGCCTCAGCACGTGCTACCAGAGCAGCCCTCTCTGCCTCAATCTTTAGCTTGGCAGAATATGTGGTCGAAGACACAACAGAAGAGGTTCGACTGCTTCGATGTGCTTTACTGCGTCTGGACGAAATTGCTGAAGCACTGTCTGCAGGCACAACTTCAGCATCAACCATTCTTGCTTCATCTGCTTGCATTTCCACTCGTTTTAACCATCTCTCTACTTTCTCCACAAAACTTCTCAAATAGCTAGCCTTTGGCTCATACCACTGTGTCTGATCATGAAGAAGTTCCGACTCAGTCAAGTGATTTTTGACTGCATCGTTGTTTTCACAAAACTCAATATATATTTTTGAGAAGTCAGTGGCTAATTTAACAGCCACTTCCTCAAAATTGCCGTCATCTTCCATAAGCTCCTCAATCTCTTTTATCCTTCTAGTAAGATAACCCAACTTGGTTTTCCTTGTCACTTTAAGATGCTGAAGCTTTTCCTCTTGTGCTTTAAAGGTTGGTTTGGAAACTCTTTTTTCCTGCTGCTCCATATTAATTGCGCTGCCATAAACCTTTCAATGCAATTAATCCTTTACACAGGCCATGTACCACTTAACCATACAGGAATTTTCACAAACCGTAAAGCAGGCACAGCCTCTTACTTTCAGATGCAGGGTTTTCTTACTGCCGAAAGGATCCGGAAAACACGGGAAGACTGAAGCGCATCCTCTTTCACGTCCCGTTTTCCGTTTTCCCTTGCCGCGCCGCGGGCCGATTAACTCTGTGCGCCGGTGACGCGTGCGTAATCCTCTCACTTTCGGAGCAGTTTTCTGACTAATGTAGCGGCAACCTTCGGTCCTTCTTTGCCGCTTCTGCAGAACGTAAAGTTTCTGACTCATGCTCTTGTTCAGTCGCTTGGATGCCTTCCGGTAGCCAAAAAACGAGGCGAAGGAAAAAAGGGGCAAAACATTTATTTTCCAAACAAATCGAAAGGTACAAAACAAATGCCTCTGGTGGGAGCTCCGTTTATATACCCTTTATGTTACAGCCAAAAAATAACATTAAAACGGCGACGGTCAGAAAACTGTTGCTCCACGTCCTGCTTGCTTACCTAACCTTTTTTACCCACACCCCTCCGCATGCGGGCCAAATACACACCCCTTTACGACATCTACCAACACTTTACAACAACAACAGACTAATAAAGCAGGATTAATTTATGGAGCACAGCATATTACATTATAACATAAAATGATCAAGATTATAATAAAAACTTAAAGATCATGACAAATACTTAAATATGGCATGATGTAACTGAGTGAAATTATTGGCCTGGACTTGGCTCCAACAGTGTGGATGACAATGATGGATGTAGAACTGACCTTTTTATGTAAGATGACAGTTCAAAAGCAAACACACGTGGTCGATGCTGAGAGCGGTCCTGTTGCTGAGGTTGGGGTCATCCTGTAAACTCTTAGGAACTACCTCCAACGCTTCCGTGACTGGGATGCAAGTGAAGAGAGCTTTAACATCGTACGAGACCATGGTCTCATCTGCCTCCGTAATGACACGATCATGTCACAGACCCTGCACTCTGCAGCTGTTTTTGTCCCCCTTTAGGACCGTCTGTATGATCCACTCAGTCACCTATAGCATCTCTTAGCTTCTGGCTTCGATTCTCAGCCTGTTGGAAGGCAGCTCTGAACACCACATCCAGAACACCTTGGATTTTGTTGAGACACTATGATGGCATTTGTATTATGTGCATTGTCGTTAGCCATGTTCTCACTGATGTATAGATGCTTCCACAGACAGAAATATGTTGTTCTCTCTCTTTTTGTTCTCCAGTTTGCAGACATCATGGGTGCTCATCAGTCCACCATTTATATCACAAACAGGAGCGACCGGTACACCCTTTGTGAGCCCAGGTGAATGCACATTTGTTCTTTAGTGTTACAGTCATGATTTCTAAAGGGCAGCATCTTTCTGTTACTGTAAAGCAAATGTCTACACGTGAAATATCTTAACTGCAAGCAGTTTAAATCTATTTTTTTCACTTTCTTTTACAAACTCATACATACTGACCTTTCATGCAGGTGAGTGCTGCTGAATAAAAAGTAAGATACATTCACATCAAACCAAGTAGAATCGAGCTCAGCAGCATAACACTTGTGTTTGTGCAAAGAAAGCTGCAACGGAGACAAACACTTAACACATCAGCACTTGAAATTAGAGTCATTTATAGGAAGTTACATGTTTGTCTTTGAAACGTTTTTTACTGTGACTGAGAAGCTGCCTGCACATCGTCTCACAGCTATATGTTTCTTTCTCTAAACAAACTGATCACCTGCCTCATTAGGAGGAGTTTGGATCCTGTTTGAATAAGAATATTAATTCATATTTTTCTCTTTTCTGAACAGTCTGTATCTTGTTAGCGGACGCTGCCAAATCCCATTGCCAGCCAAACTTGAGCCTTCTGAATGTGGCAACACTCTGTTCTCTGGCAGCACCGGGCGAGGATCTGTTGGAGTCTTCACCTACGATCTCTACGATACAGCTGCAAAGAGAGCTGATAAGAAAATAGCCGTCATGTTCTCGGTTCCTTTTGACAAACGCTTGTACTCTAACTGGTGCGCCGTCGGAGTCTTTGGTAGGGAGACAAACTGTGATAGTGCTCTTTATCGTAAGATGTATTACAGTCCTGAGAGAGGGTTTGTGAGAGGAAAAGCTGATGGTCATGATCTGACTCACACAGTTGACGATGTTACTGTTAAATCCAGCATGACAAAATTCAGCGTTGCAACACTGAAAGTTGAAGTACACAACATGGAACAAATTTAATTATGAAAATGGTCAGATTGCTTCACTTTAGCCTCTCAATGCCCTACAATATTACTGTAGACTCACCAACACAGCAGACTAATTCCTGAGCAGATAATAATAATAAGCAGTTTAATAATAAAATGACACTGAAAACAAAAATCAATACAGATGCTTGCAGTTGGTTTTGGGGTTGTCAAGATTCGAGTTTTTGAGGAGGAGACAAACGACTGCATGGTCTCTCAGTAGATGTCAGAATGGTGATTTTTATTATACATATGTACATATGGGGAAGATAGGCACTGCAAAACATCAGACTCCATCTCCCCCCGCAGGGAGCGCAGACAGAGTGTTGGAGGCCGGTCTTCCAGCTTCTCTGCTCGATACAGAAAGCTTTATAGCCTAATATGACGTCAGCAGAATTCAGCAGAATTCCCCTATCTCCCCTATCTCCAGAACAACAACATTTTCCAGATGTTTCCACTCAGGCTTTCCTGGGAACATAAACAATAGTGTGTAGAATGTGTAGTTGTGTGAGAGTGTCC
>NW_024585515.1:6178-8071 GCF_018398535.1 Haplochromis burtoni
CACACACACACACACACACACACACATTCATACATAAAAACACATGCAGTACACTGGCACTCAGTGTCTGACACGTACATGTTGTTTCTCTGGGATTTTTGGAAGCCAATCCATGACTCATGGCTCTTCCTCTTTGCTTTTACGGGATTGGCTGTAGGTTATACTGAAAAATGAAGCCACGTCCAATCAGATGCTTCCCACATGGTATAATATGGTGGCTCAAAATCTGACATTTCGGTTCTGCTTTCATCATTTCATCAGTTTAGGTTAATCATTCCATAGGACCTTACTGGTGCCTCCTTTGGTATAAATGGGTGTGGCTGCGTGATGATGTCATTGGTGCATGAAGCATTCCCTTAGTGTGATATGTATTTGCTGGCTGGAGAAACTGGAGCTACTGAAGTAAACATGTTACTGTAAGGCCACAGAGCAAACCGCAGAGGAACAAAACACTTTGCCTTTAATCATTTACACATCATATATAAAGTAGATCAAAAAATGCAAATGATCAAAACATTTAGTTTCATGTTTGCTGAGTTAAAAAAGTATAAAGATTAGTTATTACTTAGTTTTAATCAGATTCTCAGCTGAAAAAAAGACAAATATTCTAAAATCTCTATTAATTTATCAGCATTTGATCAGAAATATTTTATCTCTGTGTCTAAAAAGACTCAAAACTGACTTTCCACAGCAGCTGATCAGATACTGTAGATGTGTAATCTATTACTCTGCTGAGACAGAAACTCTCTCTGAGATGTACTAACAGTGATCTGTCAATCATTGTGTTTTACACACCAGAATGAGACCAGGATTAAAGTTCATCCTAATTGTATTATAAAGGCAGAGTTTGATTCTTTCGGTTTAAACACTACGGTCCAGCGTTCATAACTCTGTCTTTGGTTCACGTGTAAAATCTGTTTCTCTTTCTTCCATTTAAGAAACTTTTTTAAAGTGCAGAGGCCAGAGAATTAACACACACACACTTTACTGCTTTCATTCAAACTTCTTGCTCTCACATAGAGATGGCTAACAGTGTTAAGCTAAGGTCAGCTGGCTCTGTGGAGTCACTGACAGAACAGCAGCAACAAACAGCCTGTTAACGTATATTTATATATTTATTTCAGAAATGATTCCTAACAAAAAGCTGAAATAAAAACAGAATCAAAGCAGTAAAGTCCATATTATGAAGTGAAGTGCTGCATCACAACAATGTTAAATGCCAGTATATATTATTTATAGCAATTAAAACAATATAGTGCAGATAAACATGGTGCTCTGATCAATCTGCTCTTAAACACAACAAGAAAATACATTTTCAATGAGATCTGATCATGATTCACATCAGAGTGAAGAACTGGTTTCTAACATTTATTATAGATCTACCTGATATCAGACTGATAGAAACAGAAGAATATTCACAATTATACTCTTACAACACTTTAAGATACGTGAATGAGATATGCATTAAATGCTAATTCTAATGGGTCACATAAAATCAAACAAAATCAGATAATCTTTATATTTTTAATATATAATATATACTGACACTACTACTACTACTACTAATAATAATAATAATAATAATAGTAAATAAAGGTTATAACCATATTAAGTGTGTGTCGTGTCTCAGCTGGAAGCATTTGAAGAGCAGAGCAGCTGAAGAAAAGCTGTGACTCCACTGTGAGATGGACGCTGTGACTCATCACCAGCAACACACTGACCTGCATTCATCCATAGATGACACTCAGGACCCTGCTTCCACAGCTGTTCTTGTTCACAGCTGCATCCAGTTAGAGAGGAAACTGGATAATGCAATGATGATGTTCCAGCGTCATGTTGTTGCTCCTCCTCCACATGCTTACCTGCCACAGTTTAACTCCGCCTCTCAGACAG
>NW_024585516.1:0-4084 GCF_018398535.1 Haplochromis burtoni
GAGGGAGGGTGGGGCACGTAAACGAGAACAATCATCTTGCAGAACTAGGGGGACCTATATAGATGACAGCCAGAAGGGGCGTGTTTGGAGGCGTGGTCCTGCTCCTGAAATTCTGATACATAATCTGCAATAGAAAAAGTGCTTGTGTGAATGGGTGCAATTGGGTGAATGAATTAGTTGTGTAAAGCGCTTTGAGTGCTCATATAGAGTAGAAAAGCACTATATAAGAACCAGTCCATTTACCATTTACTTTGTTGGCTGGTGTGAGACCAATGCGCTCCAAATCAACACCAGCAAGACAAAGGAGATGGTCATAGACTTAAGGAGGAAGTCACCCCCTACAACACTGGTGAACATCCAAGGAAAAGACATTGAAATAATGGACTCTTACAAGTACCTGGGTATTCACCTCAACAATAAACTGGACTGGACTACAAATACAGACCTCTTGTATAAGGTCAGAGCTGACTCCGTCCTTTGGAGTCTGCAGGACTCTGTTAAGGACATTCTATCACACTGTGGTAGCATCTGCCTTTTTCTATGCAGTGGCCTGCTGGGGGAGCGGACGCACAGACAGGGACAGGAGCAGGATTGACAGACTGGTCAAACAGGTCTAGCTCTGTGCTGGGATGTCCTCTGCAGTCTGTGAAAATGGTGGGCGAGAGGAGTATGTTAGTAAAGCTGACATCATGAACAACCCACATCACCCTCTGCATGAGTCTGAGTGTGCTGAGCAGCTCCTTTAGTCAGAGACTGAAACACCCTCGCTGCAGGAAGGAGCGCTTTCGCAGATCATTCATCCCAACAGCAGTTAGTCTCCATAACTCCTCAATCACAATGTTATGTCACTGGACATTGTGGACATCCACGGTCACCACGTCATGCATAATGCACCTTCTATGTGTATGGACGTGTGCAGGTATAGATGTAAGTATATCAGTGCTGGGTAAGTTACTTTAAATTAGTAACTTAGTTACATTACTAGTTACTTCTATCAAAAGTAACTCAGTTACTTCAAGTTACTTGTTACTTTCAAAGTAACTAGTTACTCAGGAAAGTAACTTTGGTTTTACTCAGAATTCTCTTGTTAATGTGTTGCTTCTGTAACTGGATACCCAGCAAGACTGTGTTGGATTATAATATTATTTTATGCCATGTTAGACCCCTAATTAAAGGTTGTGAATTTTTATGTAGTCTTAGTTTGCATTATTCTCCTGAATTAGAAGAAGGTGATAACTATTGCATTTGTTAATGTCACGGTCCGGGTCAGTAGCCGTGTGAAGAGTGGAAAGGAAGACTCAGATGCAGCACTTATTTAGACGTGAGGCCAAACATAAAGTGGAGATGGCAAAACCGAACTAAGGATGAACTAAACTGGGAGAAACTACACCGAGGAATAGCAAACCTGAACATGAAGGGAGAACAGCAGGGAGAGCACGCAGGGGATTTCACAGAGTATGAACACAGACGACGCGACGAGGAACAGAGGCAAACACACACTATAAGTACACAGAGAGACACTGGGAAATCACACACAGGTGGGAGACACAGCTGGACCTGATTAACCTGACGAGACAGGGGAACACTAACACCAGGGACCAATAGAGGGAGCACAAACCCAGAACCCAGTATCTAAAATCCCAAAACACAAACCATCCCAAAACAGCCACGAATAATAATGAAAGTAATAACAATAAGAACAAACACAAAGTCACTGAGTTGGCCTGCAGGACTATTGCATTCGTTAAACTGATTTGCATTACATTAGACTGCTGATTTATTGTGGATGAATGATATTGTTTTATGATGTTATAAGAAATACTGTTTGCAGAAAGTCATCGCCTTATTTGTCTGATTAGAAGAGAACAGAACATGCTGGAGTTTTCTGCCCCATCTCAGCAGGAGCAGATAACAGGGAGCCAAGGTCGTAGCTTAGGCGCCGTGTGAGAGAAAGCATGTGAATGTTTAGGCTTTTATGATAAGGTGGGGAACCAGAGGCTATAAGAGTTTGATCAATGCTCCACCATTTTGAGATCTGAGGCTGTCTGCATACAGTGTCCATCTCCCACGCGTGTGATCATTAAAATCATCGTTTGACTTAACCCGGCCGGACCAGTGTTGTTATTGTGGTTTTTCCTCTTGTCTCCATCCCCAATTTTGAGCTGGATACCCAGCAAGATTGACAGTCTTCTAGCTTGCTTACTTGCCACAGTGCACTGTGCCACCTACCAATAGAAAGGAAAAAATAATGTGCATATTTCCACGAGAGAAATCCCACGCCTGGACCGTCGTTGACCACCGCCATGATTCTAGCCTACGTCACAGCGTCATGTGCGCTTTTTACATCCAACACAAAAACTGCAGTCGTGGTGCTTTCGATTGTACTCAGAACTCGGAAATTCTGCCTTCTGAATAGGAAGATGTAGGTAACACCAGACTGCAGATGAGCTGCATACAGGGCTGGACTGGGACAAAAATCGGCCCGGGCATTTTGACTAGAGACCGGCCCACCATTATAGGAAAAATCATAAAGCCTTTGAATGAAAACAAACACTGTTGTGACAGTGATGTACACTGTTTTGATGGTATATATGCATCAATCTATCAATCGTTTGTTGTAAGATTCAGATAATTATTTTTTAAAAGCTAGACATTTTAAATGAGAATAAGAAAGAAAAGTATTTCTTTGTGCCCCCTCTCCCTGTTAATGCCCTACCTGCCCCCCTGGCAACACTTTGCTAGACCCGCCCCTGCACAGTTACCAGCTGTCAGCTAGTAAAAAAGGATCCTGGTGTTATTTGTCTCTCAGAAACAGTTCATAACTTCCCTTCAAGTCATTCATGTCACCTAAAAGGTAAACCTGTTTCTCCATCACCTGTTCAGCTCTGATGATTCAGTAAGGACATCTCCTGGTTTCATCTTCATGTTTCCCTCTCACCAGATATCCAACGACTGTGTTTAGTCTGTTTCTTCCCATTCCATGCAAGGCCACCTGGGTTGGCTGGAAGACTGTTTACTTAGCCTAGCAGGGCAAAGGACACTTTCTCAGCTGAACTCTGGACATGCACACACATACATATACACTGATATGCCCACACTCATCCCCCCTCCCTTTCCAAATGCCTTTGACACTCATTCCCTTCCGATGCTGCACCCTTTACCCACCCCTGTTGCTTGTCATTTCTTTCTTTGTTTAACGCTGGTTTCATCTTTCTGGCGCAAAGCGGGCGATAAAGAAACAAGAGAGACGGGACTTCTGACAGAAAAGCCGATCAGCTGATCATTGATCGGACAGCGACCGCCTCGCCCTTTCCCTCATCCACCTACTGGCCTCCACCACTTGCTAATGTTACTGAATCTGTGGAAGCTCTGCGATAGCCACCACACAAATTAACGAATAATGACCCTATCTAAATCCCAGTAACGATTAACGCATTCCTGATTTTGGCATAATAACTAGTTACCGTGCTCGTTACCACAATAATAACGTAGTTACTGTAACGCGTTACTTAATAACGTGTTAGTCCCTATGTATGTAGTCCCTAAATATACATATGTCTATGTATACATATGTATATTTAGTGTGTACGTGTGTGCGAGTACATGTCTATACTTATAGATATCTATTACTTACATAGGAATAGTAGTGGTAGAATATTTATGTTATAACTATATAGTTTATAGTTTGTCTTGTATATTTCCACAACCATATCCATAATCACATACTGTGTATGCTACCATTGTATATAGTGTATTATCTTACTTATTTCATATTCGTTTGTACTTTATTTATTCTTACTTTTTGTATTTTCCTTCTGCTATCTGTACCTGAGCTGAGGTAACAAAAATATTTCCCCACCGTGGTACCAATAAATTCTTATCTCTCTTATCTTAAGCGTGCTAACGCTGTCATCATGACTAACACGATTAACAATTAACTCATGTGGAGTGCAGACTAACTCAAAATCCCTGCAATGTCTCTGTCAATGCATTCCGGGCAGTTTATCCGAAGTTTGTTCATTCTGTGCTCTAGACAGGTTGAGTGCATTAAAAATGTTAATTGCGTTAATAGTGATGATCCTAA
>NW_024585516.1:6500-8071 GCF_018398535.1 Haplochromis burtoni
TGCATCCTGAGCTGATCAAAGCTAAAAACCGCAGTTGTATTGCTGCAAATAAAAAGGAGTGTTACTCCAACCTAAAGCCAGTGTGTGCGTGTGCGCTTTTTAAGATGGCGTTGGTGTCTATGGCTGGCCGTCTTTACCCTCGCTCTCGCCTGCATCTGCCCCTTTGCTCTTTACCCTCTCTACCCCGGCTTCTGGGTTATGGCATAGTACTACTTTCTTCATATTATGCTCATCAGGTGGCTGTGCATTATTAACATATGACCGGCAAACACTCCTAGACCTCCGTTTCTCCTATTCACATCGCTTCGATCGACACTGGACTTTGGGAGATGCCGCCCCACTACGACCAGACTCCCCCACTAGCTTTCCCTGCCTACCCCCTTTCAATCTGTATAAGAAACGATACAGGAGACGCGGTAAAAGAGTGGCTTCCATGTGCGTATGAATGCTTACCTACGGTTTACCCATATGCCTCTGGGGACTTGCTACGCTCTTTCCATCCAGTCTCCAGTGATCGCCTCGTCGCTAAACTGCTTGGCCACCGGTGGATTTGCTCCGTCTCACAGCAAGCTTACCCAGCCCTTCCAGCGGCATGCCTCCGTGCTCGGACCTGGATCGCCTCATACAGACGTGGTGTCAACCACAGCAACCTCAGTGCCCTGCGACGTGCTACTCGTGCGGATGCTGCATCCTGGACACCGATGGCTCTTTTCAACGTCAGGTCACTGGTAAATAAGACCTTTGTGTTTAACGACTTTTTCTCCGCCACGAGCCTTGATGCTCTCTTTTTGACGGAGACCTGGATTCGCCCTGGTGAGTCGCTTCCCTTTTCTGAGCTTCTCCCCCCGGACTGTGTCTTAGTTCTCCAAGGCTTACTGGTAGAGGCGGTGGCTTAGCCTCGGTCTCTAAATGTAAATACAAAATCCGACAGCTACCCTGTCCTTCCTACCTCAGCTACGAGGCTCAACTTCTGGAGATGATCGCCTCACGAACTTCTCTGTTTGTTGTGGTTTACCGGCCACCTAAATATAATAAGACTTTTATTCACGAATTTGCTGACCTTCTTGGTTCAGTTATTTTTAAATATGACTGTTTGCTTATTGTTGGTGATTTTAACATTCATATCTGTTGTAATGACGATCCATTAGCCAAAGATTTCCTTGCATTAACGGACTCTTTTAATCTTGTCCAGAGGGTTAACCAACCAACCCACGCTAGGGGCCATACTCTCGATCTGTTTTTTTCATATTAAGGATAGCATTAAGGATATAAGCAATGTTGGGATTTCTGATCACTTTCCTGTTATCTTTGATGTTAACTTATGTACTTCTGAACTTCACTCTGATGCTCTCCTATGCCCTACACGTGTAATTAATTCTGGAACTGTGGAGAATTACTCAATGTCTTTTCCGAAACTTGCCTCCTCCATTCCTGACTATCTTCCATGATTGATGACTTTGCTAGCACCTTTGTTTCCACATGCTCCTCCATCCTCAATACTGTTGCCCCTGTTAAAATGAAGCACCCTAGATCCCTTCCCCGATGCTGGCTAAATGATTCTACACGTACCT
>NW_024585517.1:0-711 GCF_018398535.1 Haplochromis burtoni
TTATCACTGACGATGACTTGAAAATGATGAGGAGACAAATGAAAAACTAAAGGAAATTACCATCCTTTAAAAAAAACTATTTTCTTCTTCATGTGTAATTTAACAATCATTTTATATTCTTCTTCTCCTGGGTGGCCTCCTGTTTTTAACCGTTTGTTTTTAAGGATTTCAAAGTAATGGCTCCAGTTTCCCTCGCTGTCTGCTCCAAACCCAAAGACATTAACCTAAAGAAACAAAGTTTTTACAGTCATTAAGTCTTTAGTATTGAACTTAAATAAATGTTGCCACAAATTGCACTCTCAGCCCTTTCATGCAGGAATTATGAAAACCTCAGTCATGGAAAAAAAAACTTTCCAGAGTTTTTTTTTATTCCTCTTTAGGCATACAAAACCCCCAATGTAATTGAAATTTTCTTTATGAACCATTTTTTTCATGGAGTTACAATTCAAAGAAACATGTAAATATATATATGTCAAAGCACTGACAAAAATGTTGAACCTAGTTCTGGAACACTAAACTACTATTTTCTACAATATAAAAAAACAAAAAAACAAACCAAAGGCATAATGGAGGCATGGGGCACACGACACAGGAGCTCTAGTTTTCCACTACAACTTTATTCACCTCCACACATCAACTCAGGATATCGCACCCAAACACAACAGAACATCTCCTCCAAGCTTGGGTGGGAGTGAAGCCCTCTAGTGGGTC
>NW_024585517.1:731-4443 GCF_018398535.1 Haplochromis burtoni
AAGCTTGGGTGGGAGTGAAGCCCTCTAGTGGGTCACCACACATGCCCCCCCCCACCCCCACCCCTGCCCCCGCAAAAACCCAAAGAAAATGTCCACTAGTCCAGGACCCAGGGCTTAAACAGTCCAGAACGGCTGAGACGGGGAGTCGGAGTACTGGCCGTGGGCTCACCGGGCCGGGAAAGACAGGCTGAACCCTCCGCTGGCTGGACGAGCACCGGGGGTGCGGAGCAATTTCCGAGGAAGGGTCAGAGTCCAACTGTCCGTCAGCAACCCTGGGGCCCGGGCCGGCATCAGTGGAGCTTCCTGTAGACCATGAAATCCCCCGAATTCCAATAAAAAAAATGCTTGGGACTGTTTCAATAACCCAAAACGGACCGTCATAAAATGGACATAAGTGGGGCTGATGGGCATCATGCCAAACAAAAACGAAACTAGAAGAGCCCAACAACAGCGGAACAAAAACGTCTGGTAGAGAGTGGTGCGTGGGGCCAGGCACAGAAAAGGTGCACGATGCACAGCAACCATGGATGACTGTCCCACACTGGCGTGTCTTCCAGCACGAGGCCCATCTGCGAGGACCGAAGGGCAAGGACGGCCGGGTCGGTGCACTGCTCCGCAGCCATGGCGGCGTAGTCGTCACCGACATAAATTGGAGAGGCCAGCGCGCGGGACAGACAGTCAGTGACTAGGTTGGACTTGCCAGCCACGTGCTGAATGTCCGTAGTAAACTCCGATATGGCCGCCAACTGACACTGCTGGCACGTGCTCCAAGGATCAGAAACCTTGGACATGGTGAAGGTCAGAGGCTTATGGTCAATGTACGTGGTAAAACTGGGACCCTTGCGGAAAAATCGAAAATGTTGTGTTGTGAGATGGAGAGCCAACAACTTTCTGTCGGTAACACTGTACTTACGCTCAGCATCTCGGAGCGTGTGACTGAAAAAGGCAAGGGGCTGCCAGATGCCGGAGACCCGCTGTTCCAACACGGCGCCCAACGTTACATCCAACGGGTTGATGGCCAATGCGATCTCCGCTGATCGGGACAGGTGTGCCAGCAGAGCAGCATTGGCCAGTGCTGACTTCCCCACAGAAAACACACAGATGCGGTCTGGAGACCAGTCAACAGGGTCTTTAGACGTTTTACCTTTTAAAACAGCGTAGAGCGGTTGTAACAGGTGAGCGACCCGGGGAACGAAACGATTATAAAAATTGACAATACCCAGGAACTCTTGCAACACCTTAACTGAGGTGGGACGCGGAACAGCTGTGACAGCCTGAACCTTGTCTGACAATGGGACCACATTGTCAGCGGAGATGCGGTGCCCCAGGAAATCCAGGACCGGCAAACCAAACTGGCACTTGGACGGGTTGATGATCAGGCCATGTTCCGCCAAATGCTGAAAAACCTGGTGCTGGCCCACCGACCTGCTGGCCACCAATATATCATCCAGGTAGACGAAAATGAAAGGCAGCCCCACAAAACAGAGTCAATCAGGCACTGAAACGTCTGAGCGGCACCTTTCAACCCAAATGGCATGCGCAGGAACTCCAACAAGCCAAAGGGAGTGATGATGCCGGTTTTAGGAACATCCTCAGCGCGTACCAGCACTTGGTATTACTGACCCCTGCACCAGCGAGATGGGTGGAAAAATCCTGGATGTTGGGAATCGGGTAACGGTCGTTCTCCGTAACGTTATTTAAACATCGAAAATCCCCACACGGTCACCACCGCCTGTCCGACTTGGGCACCATGTGAAGGGGAGAGGCCCAGGCACTGTTCGAATGCTGCACAATGCCCAGGCACTCCATGGCTGCGAACTCCTCCCGGGCAACAGACAGCTTCGCAGGATCGAGGCGATGCATGTGCAAAAACACCGGAACCAACCATGGGATATAATGCTCAACCCCTTGTTTCGCTGCAGAAATTAGGAGTTAACAGTGACGGAAACACAGCAAACGCTGCAACACGTCCCCAGGGGCTACCAAATTGGCCAAGATGAGGGGGTTAGCGGCCCGGTAAAACAGGGCAGCGAAAAGAACGACAGAGTGTCAATCAAACGTCTGTGAGCAAAATCGACTAACAGCCCGTGAGCAAGAAAATCAGCGCCTAAGATAGGCACTGAGCTGGCATCAACAACAAAGTTCCACTGGAATTCCTGACCGTGGAAACTAGCAGTCACTAACCTTTCCCCATAAGTTGCAATAGGAGAACCGTTATCCGCAATCAGCTGCGGTCCATGTCCTTAGTTGAGATTGATTTAAGTTGTTACCATGCCTAGATATTTCTTTACTCATCCAGACAGTTTCTGTTACTTGTCTGGTTTATTCACGATGAAAGCACAATGTCACCCAATTACAACAGACCTTAAGAAGATATGCAAATTGTACTCTGGCTGTCCACTGGGTGACCAGGATAAATTTGGGCTCCACATGTTATCTACAACAGTTGTTCCAATGGACTGTGTTACTAGCTAAATCTGTGAAAGGCAGCAATGGCATTTGCAATCCTGATGGTGTGGTGGGAACCGCAAGATCATCTCAACGGTGGCTATTTTTGTCGCGTGAATACAACAGGATTCTCAGCCAAAAATAAGCACAAAACTTTATATCCCAGTCTGGATTCTACAATAAGGCCTGTTTCTCATGATAACTAATTGCCTGTTCTTGTACTGTCACATGATGCATTCGATTCTGTAGAACATTACGAGGAACACAGTCACGGTGCATCTGGTTACAATCCAGAGTCATCAGATCTTTATTACGTGCCTGATGACTATTTAGAACCAGAGACTTTTGCACAAGCAGAGCTGTACAATATCGTTCATGATCTAAATCTGTCAAAAGACATAGCAGAACTTCTTGCCTTTGAGGCTTAAGCTGAAGCATTTGCTTGCCAAGGATGTTACTGTAAAGAGGTCAAAGTCATAACTTGACAGCATTCTTCACTGCTGATGACTCACTGTGGTATTGTCATGACGTCAACGGACTCTTCAGCAGTTTGTCACAAGAGCATGTTCCAAGACACAAGAGCTGAATGTCATCTCTGCAATGATTCTTCACAAAAAAGCTTGAAGGCAGTCCTACTCCATAATGGAAATGCCAGACCAAGTGTGCCGATTGCCCATTTGGTTCATCTAAAGGAGTCCTATGACAACATGAAGACACTGCTTGAGTCAGTTGCATATAAAACTCACCAGTAGTGATCTGTAGGTGACTGGTATGTTGATGGGAATGCAAGCTTTTGGGAATGCGAATCACCAAATACTGCCGTTTCCTGGGCCTGTGGGCAGTCAATCTACTGTGTCAAGCGTAACTGGCAGCCACTAGATGCCTATGTCAAGTTTCTGCCTCTGGTTGAACCACATGAAATATTTTTGCCACCTCTCTATATCAAGAAGCTTAATGAAGAATCTTGTCAAAGCCACGGGCAAAGTGAACTCACTACATTTTCAGTACTTTGCTGAAAAGTTTCCAAACATAAGTGCTGCGAAATTGAAGCAAGGGATATTTGTAAGTGCGCAGATCAAGTCAGTTTTGCAGAATGAATGCTTCAAAAAAACTCTCAACAGCAGACTTTGCGGGCATCCACAAGTCTGCTACATACAAGGAAGGAGTTCAGCATCTGCTTGATTCCTACCAGAAACTGGGCTGTCGCATGTGAATGAAAATACACTTCCTACACTCACACTTCTGAATCCTTTCCAGAAAAAGC
>NW_024585517.1:4463-8060 GCF_018398535.1 Haplochromis burtoni
TCACTGTGGTATTGTCATGACGTCAACGGACTCTTCAGCAGTTTGTCACAAGAGCATGTTCCAAGACACAAGAGCTGAATGTCATCTCTGCAATGATTCTTCACAAAAAAGCTTGAAGGCAGTCCTACTCCATAATGGAAATGCCAGACCAAGTGTGCCGATTGCCCATTCGGTTTGTCTAAAGAAGTCCTATGACAACATGAAGACACTGCTTGAGTCAGTTGCATAAAAAAAAAACCCAGTAGTGATCTGTAGGTGACTGGTATGTTGATGAGAATGCAAGCTTTTGGGAATGCGAATCACCAAATACTGCTGTTTCCTGGGCCTGTGGACAGTCAATCTACTGTGTCAAGCATAATTGGCAGCCAGTAGATGCCTATGTCAAGTTTCTGCCTCTGGTTGAACCGCATAAAATATTTTTGCCACCTCTCTATATCAAGAAGCTTAATGAAGAATCTTGTCAAAGCCACGGGCAAAGCGAACTCACTACATTTTCAGTACCTTGCTGAAAAGTTTCCAAACATAAGTGCTGCAAAATTGAAGCAAGGGATATTTGTAAGTGCGCAAATCAAGTCAGTTTTGCAGAATGAAGGCTTCAAAAAAGCTCTCAACAGCAGAGTTTGAAGCTTGGGAGGCATTCAAGTGGCTCTGCGAAAACTTTGTGGGCATCCAAAAGTCTGCTACATACAAGGAAGAAGTTCAGCATCTGCTTGATTCCTACCAGAAACTGGGCTGTCGCATGTCAATGAAAATACACTTCCTACACTCACACTTCTGAATCCTTTCCAGAAAAATCGCCTTGAGGCATAGCTGGACTAGCCATTGGGCATTCCGGGCATTTGCCTGGTGGGCCCATGGTGATTTTTTGTTTTTATGGGCCGATGATTTTTTTTTTTTGTAACGGTATGTAACGGTATAAACAATGAATGGTGGTGGATTGGCCAGATACTGGCCGATGTGTAAAAATAACTCAGTTGTTTGGTGGTGGCTATGGTGGAGTTTCCACAGAGGCCAGTAGGTGGATGAGGGTCCGAGTGTTATGACCTGCAGTCTATCTGGGTCAGATATAAACCAAGTTTAGGTGTAGTTTATTTTCGTTTTGCTGACTTTTTACAGTTAGTTACAATAACTGGTACTGCGTACTAGCTAGCATGACGGAGCTTCTATGCTGCTGGGCTGATAGTGAAGTTTATTTTGTTCATAAGGTTAGTTAGTAGAGTTGCCAACTGTCCCGTAAAAAACTGAATCGTCTCGTATTCAGAGAAAATGTTTCGCATTGAGCTAAAAAGGAACGCAGTTTGTCCCAGATTTTAGCTAGAATGGAAAGAGACACAAAGCTGGAGTTACTCTGCATTTACGCTGTCAGCTGCTTCTTCTTCTCTCATTCTCTCCCCCTCCCTCTCCTGTAGCTACTTCAATCATGAAACTGATCAATGATCAGCTGATCGGCTTTTCTAACGCAAGTCCCGTCTCTCTTGTTTGTTTATCTCCCACTTTGCGCCAGAAAGAGGAAACCAGCGATGTCGCGCTGAACAACAGCATGATAAGCTGTTGTTAGAATTTATTAAAATATTACTTAGTATCAGCTGATGTTTGCTGGAGCCACAGCCGTAAAAGGAGCTGGTCATGATATCGGTTTGGATATGTGGTGAGAGGGAAACATGAAGATGAAACCAGGAGAGATCCCTGCTGAATCATCAGACCTGAACAGGTGATGGACAAACAGGTTAACCTTTAAGGTGGCATGAATGAGTTGATGGGAAGTTATGAACTGTTTCTGAGAGACAAATAACACCAGGATCCTTTTCTAAGTAGCTGACAGCTGGTAACTGTGCCGGGGTGGGTCCAGCAAAGTTTTGCCAGGGGGGCAGGTAGGGCATTAAGAGGGAAAGGGGGGGCACAAAGAAATACAGTACTTTTCTTTTGTATTCTCATTTAAAATGTCAAGCTTTTATTAAATAATTATCTGAATCTTACAACCAAAGTTTTTATCTGATGTAAAATGTATAGAAATCATACATATACCAACAGGACAGTGTATGTCACTGTCACAACAGTGTTTGTTTTCAT
Organism: Haplochromis burtoni; assembly: GCF_018398535.1. Classification (NCBI taxonomy): domain Eukaryota; kingdom Metazoa; phylum Chordata; class Actinopteri; order Cichliformes; family Cichlidae; genus Haplochromis; species Haplochromis burtoni. The sequence goes on from NW_024585517.1 coordinate 6,534, forward strand.
TCAAAGGCTTTATGGCTTCAATACCTGGTGGGCCGGTACAGTACAGTGGTAGCTGACTGACACTGGTCATTATATCTATGATACAGTGTTTGCCTATCTGACTTCGCACTGAAAATTTACTTGATTGGTGCCCGCTGTTTAATAAAAAACTGTATCCAAGTCTATTGCAAATGAATATTAATAATAATTCAAAAAGTTCATGTGACTGAAGTCAGCATGAAAAACTGGTTTAGAAAAGTGTTTTGTGCTTTCTGATGATTACAAAAATTTTTTTGTTGACCTATGTCTTTAGTCTGACATAAAGAAGAGGAAGGTTACAAATGTTCTTTAACCCCTCTGATTTGCTATCATCCTCTCACATCATCACACCCCTTATCTCCACTTCCAATCTATGTTGCATTAACAACAGAGATGGGCAGTATCGCATTCCGGCTACTTTTTTCAAGTAATGAGTAACGTAAGGGATTACTATTACAAAAATATAATTAAATTACTGTTACTTTCCTATAAGCACGCTGCGTTACTGCATTACTAAACTGTCATGATTTTGTTTGTGAAAGTGTCTCATGACAATGCCGTAAGCATGTGCGACACCCGTGGCAGCAATAGACGTGTGTAGATCAACAATAGATCATAAGGAGTGTGGGAGAGACTATGACCTTGCAGCGTTTAAAGTGTGGACATACTTGCATTACTTTAAGTTTTATTCTGTAAAAAGTGACAAAAACATTAGTGTCCGCTGTACACTCTGCGTGGGAAGAAAACTTCTTTCTTCAGCGAAAGATTAAACCTCGAATCTGAGCAAGCACCTAGCACGCTGCCACAGGAATGTTAAATTCACAGAGAAACCCCCGGATCCTGCCACTGACATGACCGCTGGCAAACCTCCACCCGCCACACTCCTGCTAAACAGGTGACAATAAATTTAAGAGCGACAGGACTCAGTGCTGCTGAATCTTTGATTTTATTTATTTTTTGCTGTGTTTTACTTGCATTCCTTGCAGTCAAATTTAAGTTTTATTTTTTCTAGCGAGCCCTAAATTAATCAGGCAAAAGCTAGATGCAACATTTTTGCACTGCTTTGAAAAGTATTAGAATACTGTATGTTAAAATATTATATAAATGATAACTCATTTTTTACTTATTGATTTGTTAAATACATATTTCTTAGGTTAACCAGCTGAGTGAACATGTTTGTAACTCCATGAAAAATTACCTGACATCCACAGCTCCTTTAACATCCCGAGATCCACTGACGAAACTGTTAGTATTAAATAATCCCCATCCTCCTTTTTGTTTTATCACTGCCACTGGCATCATCTCTAATCGACTCAGATTGTAAATGCACCAGTATACTGTTGACAGTATTCCTATCACAAGATGAACTTGGACTTTACAAAATATAAAGATATTAATACATATGACGGCATGCTTTGCTGGCACATCAGAATATATTATTTCGTGAAAGTTACAGCTTCATAGCAGTTACAGCAGTATAGAAACAGTATTTCTATAAGTTGGCAATAT
>NW_024585518.1:0-8055 GCF_018398535.1 Haplochromis burtoni
GATGCCACCTATGGATTATCTTAAGTTGAATAAATCTACTGCCTGTTTCTTTATACGTAGTACTAACATTTTGAAAACATGAATCCCATTCAACTGAAGATATGTCCAATACCATGTCCTGGGCCCAGTAGCCCTTAACTTTCAGGAGAGGGTCAGCTGACCGTTCTTGCAATAAGTGATAAATCTTTGCGGTGATGCCTTTACCCAAGAGTGATCTTGAGAGCAGGACTTCCACAGGGCTGCCCACAGGACAACTCAAGGGGGTTCCCAGCCACTTCGATAATGAACTATGTATTTGGACATATCTCCAGAATTGATTACGCTTCAACTTATATAACTCCACAATTTGATCAAAGCTTAAAAAACAATTAGTCCCACAGTCAAATAAATCTGATACATTAAGGATGCCTGCTTTACGCCACTGTAACCAGTCAACCGATGTCCCTCCAATTAGAATTCTTTTATTCCCTCATAAGGTTGCCGAAGGTGATTTAATAAAGTCCCAGCGACCTGCCCTATGTAATTTACACCACAATGTCTTTGTATTTGCAATTATAGGATATGGGACCAGATGGGTTTAACTGGTGCAGTAGGTAACCAAGCTCTAAGTTGTTTCACGTTCATCACCCAATAATACCATTGGAAATTAGGCAATGAAAAACCTCCTGGTTTTGCACTCGCTTGAAGTTTCTTAATACTTAAAGGATGCGGTGAGCTACCCCAAAGAAAGTGCCGGATTAAAAAGTCCAGATCTTGGAAATACTTATCTGGAATGTGTAATGGAATATTAGATAAAATATAAAAGATCATGGGTGCAGTCATCATCTTAATACAACTAATTTTACCCCATATTGTGAGACGCACTCTGGACCATCTACCACATTCCATTTTTATTCTTTCAATCATTGGCTCCATATTTGCTTGAACCATCTTAGTGTAATCTGAGGTAATTTGTATCCCTAAATACCTCAAACCATTCACGGACCACCGAAACTCCCACTGTTTAAATAAAGTATGGGGGCAGTGTCCTGACATAGGCATTGCCTCTGATTTATCCCAGTTGACACGATACCCTGAAAGCAGCGTAAAGCTTTCTATACATTCTAATAGTGCTGGAATTAACTTCCCAGGCTGGGTCATAAGTAACAACATATCATCTGCATATAATAGAAGCTTATGTTGATTATTACCCATCGAAATTCCAAATATATTTACATTATTTCTCAGTTTTTGTGCCAGAGGCTGTATAGCAATTACAAAAAGCCCGGGGCTAAGGGGACAGCCCTGTCTTGTGGATCTCTGTAAAAGGAATAGATCTGATATGAGCCCATTCGTCAATACTTGCACTGAAGGCGAATCATATAATATCTTTATCCACCTGATGAAATTATCACCAAAACCAAACTTTTCTAATGTCTTAAACAGATAATCCTTCTCAACACAATCAAAAGCTTTTGCAGCATCCAGCGACAGGGCCACTGTTGGATATACTGAATCATATACATAATTTTGCAAATTAACCAACCGCCTAATATTATCTGAACTCAACTGGCTAAGAACAGTGGGTCATAAAACGAGGCTGAAGGTGTAGAAAAGACTGACCGAGCTCACTGAGGTTGCAGTAGGCGCCCCACTCTGGAGCGCTGTTCCTGTGTTGCTTCTTTGTCTTCATCTGGAAATTTCACAAAGACACATTAAAGGTAAAAAACAAACAAGACATCTTCTTAAAGTATGTTTCAGAAAAACTGTCTCGATCTTAAAAATGAACACTTCAATCAGCTGTAGACAGGATGATGTAACAGGGTACAAACATTCGAATTCAGCTGTGAATCAGTGTGTTGAGAGTATATACTGTCGAGTGAAATGGGTTTGTTTTTGAGGAAAATAAATTTAAAAAGAAAGTCCTTTTTTTCTTGAAGGGAACCATAAATGTGGAACAGCAAAAACTCATATAGTCCTGTGTGAAAATTAAGCACATGACCCATGACCACTCTTAGCAGAAATAACGCAGTAAGCGTCTTCTGTATGATTTTATCAGTCTGTCACATCCCTGTGGGGGGATTTCGTCCCACTCGTCTTTGCAAAACTGCTTTAAATTATTGAGGTTTGCAGGCATTTGTTATGCACAGCATAAGATCCTTCCACAGCATTTCAATCAGGTTGGTGTTTGGACTTCCTGCAGCTTTTCTGGTATGCTTGAGTAACGGGGTTTTGACTGTTGGACAGATGGCTTCACATTTCACTCTAGTACACATACTTTGTATATGTTGGGTTATTTTTATTTTTATTTTCTGCAGCAGTTTGCACAGTCTGACCTTGGGACCAGCAAAGTGCTTTTGATTTTATAGAGGTGATCACATTTGACTGGATATGATGCTGTTGTGCTTTCTTTCTGTTGTATCAGCTTTTTAGAGTTTGACAGTAAGATCTGTACTGAGGGCAATTTAGTTCAGGTGGGATTAAAAACGTCACATTAAGCTGGAGTTTCTTAGACTGAGATGTGGCAAAGGAAAGAAAAACACAAAACAAATTGCACTGAAAATTTGGTCACCAATAAAAAGTTAAATCTTTATGGATTAATACTGGGTTGCTTTTTTCCCCTTAATAAATGAAATGATCATTTAAAAACTGCATTTTTATTTACTCAGCTTATCTTTGTCTATGATTAAAATGTGTGACAAATATCCAAAAAGTAAGAAATCAGGAAGGGGGCAAATATTTTTTACACAGATACCCATTAGCAAAAAAGTCTTTCTTCCTGCTAAATCATCCAACTTCTGCTTCTATGTACCTGACCTACAGAGGTTAGCCTCAAAGCAGCACAGCCTAAGGAATACCTTTGAATTGTTTGTTTGCTTTTAGATAGAGACAGTTAATTGCTACGAGGAGGTACTAATCAGTTTGCGTTTTTCTAATTTGGGTGAACTGAACCTTAAAGTAGAAACTTATTTGTTGTATAACAAAAAAAATTGGAGTATATTTATTAGCAGCCCCTCATTAAACAAACTCTTAAAATTTTTTGAGGGCAAAATATAAAAGGTTTTTGAACCCACCTTGGCGAAACTCCTCTTATCTGGCTTGGCATAGTGTGTGGCATAGGTGCAGGACCCCAGGGTGCGGTAGCTGGGGTTGGAGAAGCAGCCACCTAAAGAGCTGCTACTGGGAGAGGACTCTGAAGAAGAAAGCAGGCCTGTGCACTGCAGCCCTGCTGCCCCAACATCAAGACATGTTCTCACATACTGAGCTCTATGTGTCATACACGCATATATATGTACAGTGCACAAAGTATTTAACCTTTAATTTAATCACCAAGATCTGAAAAAACAGATCACTCATTGTCTTTACCTGTTGGTTGTGTAATTTCCCAGCAGGTTACGATTACCATCAACTGCTCTGAATTCTGTTGTATGCCATTCTAAACATAAATAACACCAGTCAGATGAAAAGGACAGACACACGGATATCGTACCTGAGAGGGAGTAGTCAGTGGAGCTGATGTTCAGGGCAGGTGTATAGGTGACACTAGGCACACGGTGGCCTTTCTCTCTTTGTCGATAACGGAACCAGACCACCAGAGCAAGCATGGCCATGATCATCAGCAGCAGGAAGACGATGCCCAGGACAGCCCCCGTCGACTGCCGCTGCGATGCCAGAGCTGGGCTCATCTTGGTGTAGGGGTTCAGCTCCTCCATCATCAAGGCCGCTGAGGAGAACACAGATGAGTAACACTGCATTTTAATGTTTGACACACTCACATCACCTGTACAGTGTGATCAGGCATTTTTGCTGAATGAGAATTTCAGAATAAAATTCCTCTCATTTCACTGAATTTATTGTGCTATTGACTTTTATTTTGGTATTTTGCCATGATACAAATGCATGTATCTACAAAGGACAGATAATGAAAGGCAAACAGTTAAGGAGTAGGGTGGGGTGATACCGCCAGACTGGCGGAGTCTGCAGTGACACGGGTTCCATAATCTTCTTTGGAGGTAAACAGAGAGCTGAGCACGAATATGAAGCTGCTGAACTACTTTTGGTAACGAGTCAAGCATTCAGTCATCGCCAGATGCTCGCGGCTGCCATCTAGTGTGGATTCTGTTTTGATGCCTTGCATTAATCCCTCCCTCTGTGCAGATCTTGTGTACGCCCTTGGAAGCTTGCAATACCATGGCTGTGTCCCAATTAAGAGACTGCACGCTTGAAGTACGCGCACTACGCGTACTACGCGTACTACGTACGGTGCGTACTATAAGTACGAGAAGTGCGTAAGTGAGAGGCTTGTGAAATGGGACGGTATACACTTCGTCGCGCTGTTCAGGTTGCCTAGCAACCATGATACTAACCGCGAGACACGTTACATACAGCTTTGTGTGACAGAAATGAAGGAGAAACATGTTTTGTTGGTCATTCATTTTTTTATGACATCACTTTAGTTGAGTATCTGAGGCTGAGACCACGGGACTGTAAACATGATTGTTGGGCTTCATTTCTGTGCTGAACAGTCATTTAAGATTAGTTAGTAAATAACAATTAGTTAATGTTGTTCATGAGACTAAAGTCATCTCACTGTGGTAATGTAAATATAATATGGCCAATATGATAGTATTGTCAGATTATTATGATATATATATATACATACATACACACACACATATATCACTGACTTTCAGCTTGTTGTGTTTGTGGATATATGACTGACTTTAATTATTACACATTCGCACATAAATAAGTGACGTCATATTCAGTACTTTTGACAGTTCACTCTTCGGCTGCTCCATCTTATTAGGGAACTTCCACATACATAAATGTAAATTTCAAAACTCAACCCCATCATTTAATTTGTTTTTGATTGAAATTGAATATTACTTAAACTCTCTTAAATTAACTTCCAATAAAAAAGGTTTATCATTGATTGAAGTTCATTCAGAAATGTTTAACGAATGAGCTGTCACAACTTTCAAGTACAAAGTTGTTATGGAGTCTGTCACATTCCCCCCTTTTTCTTTTTTCATCCTTTATTTATTCATCCTTCTTATTTCATTGTGCTGTATATTGTTACTCTTATTTGCCTTGTATGTCTACTGTACAAACTGAACTGGAATGACTGACTGTTCGCTTTATGATTTCAATAAAGTTTGAAAAAAAAAGAAAGAAAAACCTCTTCGGCCGCTCCCTTCTGCCGTATTTTGCAGCAAAATTATCCACACCCACTGCCGCGCTATGAATTGTGGGATATATGGGACCACGAAGCGTGCACCGGACCACGCTTGATATTTGGGGAAATCGACGGCGCATTTGGAGTATGCATTTGAAATACACTTTGAATTGGGACAGCCGTCGTCACGTGGCGGTGACGTAACCGCACTTAAAATGCGTACTTCAAGCGTGCAGTCTCTTAATTGGGACTCAGCCCATGACCGCACACTCTTGGAAGTCAAACTGACGACTCTGCTGCTCTTTGCTTGGGTGATCATGCAGCTGCTTAAGAGTATGTATTCTGTATTTACAGTCTTGCATGTCATTATTTTTGTTTCCACTTCATTTCATTTGGAGTATTTAAGAATTGCATATTTAGTATATTTTTATTTGCTACTGTGTTTCCCCTTTAACCAAAATAGAACAGTTATTCAATCTGCAGTCATTGTAGTGGTTTATACATTTACTTGGCAAGTGAATGGTTGCTGGTTCAGCTAAAGACCATTAATATTTTTTATCAGAGTACCATCTGCACTTGTCTGTCTATTCGAGAGGTCTTTGTACTTCCATCTTTTAGGAACAGTCTTATCTACTACCTTAGTACATATCTACTATTATATGAAGATTTGTCTGTATGAGTTTTGCAGATGTTCTGTTATTTTATATTTTATTAATCAACTGAACTGAGGGTATATCTAAAGAAACCAAAAGAATAAGTCAGATCATGTTCCATCCTTTCTCTTTACAGAGCCATTTGTTCTCACCCTGGTCACAACGGATGCCTTTAAAGCCGATGCTGCAGTAGCAGGTTCCGGTCACGTAGTCACAGGTGGCATTGTTCATACACTCACACAGCTGCTGGCAGCCGTAGCCAAATGTCCCTGCGGGACACTCTGGACACATGAACAGGGATTTAAGACATGTTGAACTTTAACACGTGAATGTGCAACTCTCCTGCATGTAAGAACCACTAAACACACTCACTGAGCTCACAGCTGTGTCCTATAAAGCCTGTCCTGCAGGAGCACTGTCCCGTGATGTGGTCACAGTCTGCTCCATTCTGACAGCGACACACCTCAGCACAGTGAGAGCCGTAGAAACCTGCAGGACAGCCTGAAGGGAAACAACCACTGGTTTAAAAAAAATCTATATTATGCTTTACATGTGGACAAGAATTTTCAGTAGCAGCAGCAATTTCACTCTGTCACTCTGAACCCATCTCTGTGCAGAGATATGATCAAAAACTTGAAATGTCTTTGGAAGCATTTTCTCTGGGACGAGCTAATCACTTCTGTCACAGTGGAACCAAAGTGGAAATTCAACAAAACCCTCATTTCATGCAGATGTTTAACTGACCACACTCTCTCATGTAAATTTCTGGTGATGCAAAAACATGGAGAAACAGCTCCTATAGCAGACAAATCAAATGACATGACAGAAAACAAACTTGGCTGGTTCTAGGCTAGAACTGATACTAGTCAAAAGAAAATAACATACTGATTTGGATCTGTTTTTTTCTTTTGTGCGTCAAGCAAATGTACAGATACATGGTTACTGTGACTTATCAACTTTATAAACGCAGGACCACAGACTGAAAAATGAAGTAAACATGGAAGAGCGTAAAAAAGATGTTCTTTACAGCATGGAGTAACAATGTGTGGGAGTGTCGTTCAATTCAATGTCTTTTAATACATTTTAATTTTAATACATCAATTTTTAATATAGCGCCAAATCAGAGCAGCAGTTGCTTTAAGGCATTTTATATTGTAAGGTACCCTGCAATAACACAGAGAAAACAGAAAACCCAACAACCACATGACCTCCTATGAGCAAGTGCTTTGGTGACAGCTGGAAGGAAAAACTCCCTTTTAACAGGAAGAAACCTCCAGGTGGGGTGGCCATCTGCTGGAGGCGAGGAGAGGAAGACGGGGCAAAAACACATCGTGGAAGAGAACAAGAAATTGATAATAAGTAATGATTAAATGCAGAGTGGTGTGAAAAAAAGAGGTAAGTGAAGAACAAATACTTTTTATCAAAAAGAAAAGTTTTAAGGCCAATCTCAAAAGTACAGAGAGGGTGTCCATGACTCGAATCGAAACTAGGAGGGGGCTCCACAGCAGAGTGGAAGCTGAAGGCTGCCAGGAGACTGTTTATTGTGTGCATTGAAAGACGTTGGTCAAAAAGTCCTCAAAGTGTTCCTGGAGGGTGATTCTAGCTTTGCAGAGGTTTTTTCTTTTTGTTTTGTTTTACAGGACAAAAACGTTTTTTTCAGGTTAAACAAAAATGTTCTAAATTAGTTAGATGCCGTCTGTTCTCCAGCTTACGAGTTATCTGCTTTAAGGTACGCATTAGTCAGGGGAAGAGGACGACTGCAGGTGATGGCTGTGGCACACACATCCGTTGTTTCAAAAGAGAGCATTAGGTGTTAGGCTGATGAGATTCTTTGGAGTAACACATACAAACTAGGACATTAATACTGAAGCTGCAAGTTGTAAGTGTTCATAGTCCAATGCAAACAAAGTTAATTACAACTTTGTTTGATTGTTAACCACATTTTCTCAAAGTGACCTGCTTTGTTTGTTATAATATCTAATTTTCTGTAGGTGTAACACATGTTCTAATTCTAAAGATTTGAGGTCTCTCAGGGGTCTTTCAGTTTTTCTCGCTAACAGCATTGATAAGGAAATGAATGGCCTGAGCATCATAATGACCACTTACACTGTTTGAATCAACCCAGAATTAGGGCTGTTCGATATAACGATATATATCGGATGACGATATAAAAACGTCTATGTTTCATTTTACGCTATCGTTTGTTTCGTGGTGTCGCAAAATAAACTGTTTACAGCGACATTT
>NW_024585519.1:0-8052 GCF_018398535.1 Haplochromis burtoni
AACCAGGAAGAGACCCAGAGGAACACCCAGGACATGCTAAAGGGACTATGTTTCTCTGCTGGCCTGGAAATGCCTTGGGATTCCGCTGGAGGAGCAGGGCCAAGTGACTGGAGAGAGCGAAGTCTGGGCCTCTCTACTTAGTACCGGATTGGGTCACAGGGGGAGCAGCCTAAGCTTAAGATAATGGACCAGGAATGGAGGATAAATGGACGCTTTACATATTACTTAATGTTAATTGTGTGGAGATAAAAAAATACTACACAGCAAAATCTCCAGTGTTAAATTAACACTGGAGAGTGTCTATATGGGTCCACACCTCTGATGTTAAATACAACACTGTGAGTGTTAAATTAAACTTTGACAGTGTTATTATGTTTAAAGAAGTAACCTAGTCAGATTTGAAGATTAACAATGGCTAACACTGAGCAGTGCTTGATTTTATAACACTGGGAAAATAACTCAAAATTGTTAGATATTCTCAGTATCCGTCATGGAAAACTTACATGGTGGAAATCCATATAAAGCAATAGTAAGAGGGATATTCATGAGATTGTTTTACTAGCAAAATTTTCAGTGTAGTTTGGTATCTTCTATTATTGCTGCTTGGTTTCAGTTCAATATGTTTGAGATAGTATAAAACCTGCAGGCTTCAGTATATCTTGAGCACAAAAAACACAAAGTGCCGTCGGCTGAGAAAGGCCACATCTCACTGATTCTGATCTGTCGGCGGGTCCGCACTTTGTGTTTACATCTTTGTGCAGAATGCGTGTGCCTGCTCTCATTTACTTTCTCCAAACTAAAATAGGTTTTATTTGATAAATCTATAATCAAAACCCACCCCTATTCCTTACCCCTTTATCATTTATCCATAATGTTAAGCAGGACACCTGTGAATATTTTGTTGTTTTAGCTGTAAAAGTGTCATAAAATCAGCTGTGAGTGTGTGTGCTTTTATCCCTTTTTTCAGGATTACTTCTACTTTCCACATCTGCTAGGTTTTTTTCTCTACTGTATACTATAAGAGTGTCATCGGGGATTAATAACAGAAAAGGGCAAAAAACAAACTTGAAATTTTACTGTTTTTTTAACTGAAAAAGGGACTCATAATGTACATGAATAAAAGATTTAGAATAGGCAATTTGAATTATTAATTGTAAAACAGAACAAAAACAATTTTGTGACCTTTGGCCCTGTGGTTTGTTTTTGGGCATCTCTTTTCTTCTAAATAAGTCCAGCTGTGTTGGGCCCCTGGTAGAGCTCTGGTTGGAAGAGACAGGTTGGAAAAACCTGTCATCGGCGACGGGTTGGGGGCTAAAAGGTTAAAATAAATAGGAACTGGCCAGAATTTGCATAAACTATCATAGCAGAACAAATATAAGAAATCTATCCGTTATCAAAATCAGAATCAAATGCTTCATTAGAATAAAAAAATGTAACTTTCTGGAAGGTAAACATGTGGTATAAAAGTAACATCTCAGAAAAAAAAATATATATCATAGCAACAGAAAGACATGGTAGCAGATGTGATGGTCTCTGGCCTGCTTTGCTGCCTCAGGACCAGTAAGACTTGCTGTGTTAAATGAAACCAATTATGCTGTATACCAAAAAAAATCATGAAGGAGAATGTCTTTCAGAAAATATATCAAAGAATGTTTTCTGACTACTGTATAAAGAACAGTGGCAAGCAGAATGGGGAAGGAAAAAAAACTTACTACAGCAGACATGAGACTGGAGTCCTCCAGTTTTCCATTAAGAGCCTCAACATCGTCTTGGGTTTTAAGAGGTAAAACAACCCCTTCAGGGACCTCCGTAACTGAACCGTTTTTCTGATTCAGCAAGGCATTTAACATCTTGCTATGAACCAGTTGAGTCTCCTTCACTTCCTCTAAAATGGCAAGTACTTTCGAGAACATGGCTTCACAAGTAGGGCTGGCGACACTCCGGGCAGTGGGGCTGGCGGCACTCCGGGCAGTGGGGCTGGCGGCACTCCGGGCAGCGGGGCTGGCGGGCATGGCTGGACACTCCGGGCAGTGGGGCTGGCGGCACTCCGGGCAGTGGGGCTGGCGGCACTCCGGGCAGCGGGGCTGGCGACTACACTATTGTTTTTTCCAGAGGGTCGCTTAAGGAGTTGTTCTGGAGGCGTGGGTGGAAGTTCCTCATCTGAATCAGAAGGCTCACTTGATTCAGTGTGGCTGCTCAGTTGATTGATCAGTTTAACACTTGGCCTAGAAAGGTTAAGCACAGAACATTTATGACACTGCAGGAAATAAACTTCATCTTGTTTGTATGCTATTACCACTTACTTTCTTTTTCTTAAGCCATTCTCATTGTCCGTCAAGTCTGATGAATACTCTGCTTGATGCAACTTTGCCCTGGCATTTGCATAAGTTGCTATAACATAAATTGTACAGAATACAACATGTAAGATACAATGTAAAGAAGAAATAAATCTGCAAAAACAATGACAATGAAAAAATGGTTTCCAGTAGAATAGAATAGAATAATCCTTTAATTGTCCCACAAGGGGAAATTTGGTTGTAACAGCAGCCAGAAAGACACATATACAAACAAACAGTACACAGGACACAGAAAACATACAATAATACAGTAATACAGGGCCTTACATTTTCAAAAGCCTCCAAGTAAAAAAAAAAAGTTCATGTATAAACTTTTAAAGAATACAGATGTAGTGTACAAATAAAGTCAAACTTACCTGCATTTCCCATGACACGGACATTGCAGAGTATCCAGTTGCTGGTTGGTGGTGTTCCTTCCTTTACAGCCTTTGTCACATTCACCAATGAGGCAGGAGGCCACCAGCATAATTTTCTCTCTGCGTCATGGAACCACTCTGATGGAATGATGTCTACCTTCTTGCAGCCATCAGAGTCAACTTCATCCACAAACTCGACCACACTGAATGAAGACATCCTGTAAACGCCATTAAGTTACATGCTGTGTAGCTGAGGCAAAGCTACAAATGCATTACGAAAAGGTAACAAAATAATTGGTTTTGTAAATTTAGTTACAGGAGCACTAGCAAGATGACCTGACAGTTTTGACAACAAATGTACACCCAGAGATGTTGAATCAATAGGGTAGTTAAAAAACGCTGTTCCAGTCTCAAACAGTTCAAACAAAACATGTATTTCTCCGATGAACAGCACAATGTTCCGCACAACTGCAACTTTGCCTTCAAGATCAAAACAATTTGTTCCATTGGAGGTGGAGATTATTTGATTTCCATGTCTGTACATCTTGTACTGAAAAGAATGATGGACAAAAAATTCAGTCATCATAGGTCCAGATGTATGTGGCTGTGTGAGTACACCCTCTGGCATTTTGCAAGACCTGTGAGGATACAATTGCTTTTCACAAACTCGTCTGACAATTTGCTGTACAGGATCCTGTGGTCTTCTCACCATCTTTTTTAACTGTCCCAAATAATTCTCAAATGGAAAACATGAAACCAAATCCAGAGGGCCATACTTTGTAGCATCATCTGCTAGGTGCAAAAGACTGTGTGTATTGTTAACTAAGAATTTAGTCCCATAAATCTTAGCAAAGTTGGCAACAAAGCATCTCAATAAATTTTTTGCATAATAACAGTACTCTTTACACAAAGGAGACAAAAGTATCCTCATAGCAGATGAAAAAACCAGGAAGTTCTTGTACTGTGGATTGCACAGTTTCTGGAAAAGCACAACTGGTCCAGTATACAACAAAAATTGTCTTAATTCTGTAGCTTTCCATTGTCTGTACTCCATTAGGGACCGTGGCTTTCTGGAAAACGTGCGTGGCAGACTTTGCCTACACTGTTTTAAGTGATCTGAAATGGCAGACAGAGTAGAAGTAGGAACCCGACACTGCAATGGTCCCTTAATCCACAGGACAAGTAATTTACGTACAATACCCAAGCAAATTAAATGCATATAGTCTAAGGGAAAGGCTGAAACCATGCCAATGCCTAGCTCATGAAGAGGTGATTTGGAGTTGTGGTGATCTTCATCTAACATTTCTTCAAACTGAGAATCTGATCTGAGACTTGAATCCATATCTGGAAAAATAACTTTCCCATCAACATAAACACCATACTGTGTACAGCGCTCACAAGAACTGTAGCCACCATGACCTTTGATGCATTTTAAATAAGCTCTAGCTGGGGTGTCACAGATAAAAGCATCTGGAAGGGGTACAATGAAGTGTTTTCCATTGAAAACAATACCAGTATTTGTGACCTTTTTTACATCTTCTATAAAATCATGCATGTAGTCGTTCACCGACTCAGGTTTGCAGGGACCAGCATATATACCCATCATGAAAACATTTGCTTGTGGCAGTTCAACTATCTTACCTAAAATAGGCCACAGTTGCATATTAGAGCTCTTAAAGAGAGGCAAACCATCAACATTCACACGAATGGTTAATGTATCAGTTTTCAGTTCATGTTGATTTAACATTTTCAGTTCTGACAATACTGCACTTTCAAGACCAAAATGGTAGTAACTTCCCCTGCCAATCTGTTTCACTTCACAGTCTTTTAATGTACTGAGCAAAGTTCTGGGATCCTTTGGCAAATCTAGACCAAGCTCCAAAAGTATGGTTAAGAGCTCTGACAACACAGAATGAGACACATTTCGGTTTGCTGCCCATTCAGCAAGTTTCCTCTTAGCATCAGAGTTTGACTCCACATCAGGAAAGTCACAGTTTTGTTCTTCATCCGCTTCACTATCCATGTAAAAGTCATTACTATTAAAATCCAGAGGTAAATCTTCATCCAAGCTGTTACTCGAATATTCCTCTACATTGTCCTCTGCCTTGTTGATAGTCTCATCTTTATTTTCTATATCTTCAATATTTTCCACTGCTTCATCCACAATCGAATGTTTGTTCGCCACATCTTCAGTGTATTGCAAAGCCTGGTCCACAGCCTTCTCTGCAAGTTCCACAGCATCTAAAGCAAGGCTCTGTAAATGCTGCTGAACTCTAACTTTAATTCTCCTTCTCCTCGTCCGTGATTTGGCAAGAAGGTAATCCATTTCACTAAAATACACAGAAGATTGTGTGCAGAATAGAAGTGTGAGCCATTTTCACACATACGGCAATCCAAAAAAATTGCAGAAGATATTTTGAAGAGGAATACAGTAGCTTGCAAAAGTATTCACCCCCCTTGAACTTTTCCACATTTTGTCACATTGCAGACACAAGCAGGAATCATTTTTATTGGAATTCCATGTGAAAGACCAACACAAAGTGGTGTACACGTGAGAAGTGGAAGAAAATCATACATGATTCCAAACATTTTTTACAAATAAATAACTGCAAAGTGGGGTGTGCGTAATTATTCAGCCCCCTTTGGTCTGAGTGCAGTCAGTTGCCCATAGACATTGCCTGATGAGTGCTAATGACTAAATAGAGTGCACCTGTGTGTAATCTAATGTCAGTACAAATACAGCTGCTCTGTGACGGCCTCAGGAGGTTGTCTAAGAGAATATTGGGAGCAACAACACCATGAAGTCCAAAGAACACACCAGACAGGTCAGGGATAAAGTTATTGAGAAATTTAAAGCAGGCTTAGGCTACAAAAAGATTTCCCAAGCCTTGAACATCCCACGGAGCACTGTTCAAGTATCATTCAGAAATGGAAGGAGTATGGCACAACGTAAACCTACCAAGACAAGGCCTCCACCTAAACTCAGGCCGAACAAGGAGGCGCTGATCAGAAATGCAGCCAAGAGGCCCATGGTGACTCTGGACGAGCTGCAGAGATCTACAGCTCAGGTGGGGGAATCTGTCCATAGGACAACTATTAGTCTGCACTGCACAAAGTTGGCCTTTATGGAAGAGTGGCAAGAAGAAAGCCATTGTTAACAGAAAACCATAAGAAGTCCGTTTGCAGTTTGCCACAAGCCATGTGGGGGACACAGCAAACATGTGGAAGAAGATGCTCGGCAGATGAGACCAAAAATGGAACTTTTTGGCCAAAATGCAAAACGCTTTGTGTGGCGGAAAACTAACACTGCACACACTCTGAACACACCATCCCCACTATTGGTCTTTCACGTGGGATTCCAATAAAATTGATTCATGTTTGTGGCTGTAATGTGACAAAATGTGGAAAAGTTCAAGGGGGCCGAATACTTTTGCAAGCCACTGTATTTGGAAACATTGTTTGTAAAAAACACTTCAGCCAGAGTGGAGATTTTCCATCAATCTACACTGTAAAATGTATAAATCAGCAAGTGATAAATTATCACTGTTGCTGGTATTTTCTCAAAGAGTTGTATGTGATAGAAATTGCTGTTTATAGTCCTTCTGTACATCTGCATGTTGCTTCCCAATTAAAATCTATAATTGTGGGGATTCATATTCATGTGATACTTATAACAACAGTTATCAAGTATACCAATTTAACTTTGCTGATGTGCTTGAAGGAAAATGGTTATTTCCATGTATTTCCCTATTCTGCCTTTAATTTTGAGGAGTTCCTTCTAGCTGTTACAGTGCTATGGGCTCAAAATGTGGTCATAAATATTTTGTACTTGTAAATCAGGATTTGTATGTGTAAAAAAGATTTGTGTGTGTGTGTTGTGTGTGTGTGTGGTAAAAAGAATTTGTGTGTGCGTAAAAAAGATTTGTGTGTGGACTTAGCCAAAAAAACCCTGCAAGTTACAAGTACGGAATTTTGACCCTATTTTTCTTCCTTTCATCTGATTGGTCAATGTCATGTCAATCACAAATGTAACAATCCAATCAGAGAACAGATGGGTTTGGCTGTCGAGGGGCGCTTTTTTGAACTGCAGGTCTTTGAAGGGAATAAATGCCCTTTTACATGCCAACCCAGCGTTTTCCTTCATCACCACGAAGGAAAACAGTCTGTGGTCGTCCGAGTTTGGTGATTTTTGTGTCACAGGTCTACGTGTTTAATACAGGGACTTCCACAGCCTTTTCAACAGCGCTGCGGACCGCGGGGGGGGGCGAGTGTTTTGGAAATGACAGTCTTCATTACAAAGCTTTCTTCGTTATGAATTAGCATACATGTTTTTATTGAACATTTGAAGAACTAGCAAAAAAAAGCAAACTCTTGTAGAGGACATAAAGTCAGAGATAGAAACGACAAGGAGCAGGTGCATCTAGTACAGGTAGAGCTGCTGCAAAAACCCACAGAGCCCAGCAGCCAGCGCTACAAATTCTGGATCCTTTGCTTTTAGTTAGCAGTTAGCATTAGCAGCACATCCTGCGTCCGATGTGAAAGGACTTTTATGCTGCGCACTGTGACTCACAGCAATGGTCCCGGGTCAGCCCTGACTTTGTGTTAAACTAATCCTAAAGTAATAATGGTATTTCTAACCACTGATATACCACAACTTTATCCTTTCAACAGCTGCTGAAAGTTAGGTGACCTAGCTGCTATCGGATATTTATATAGAGATCCTCCAGCTTCAAACTGTATCACCCTTCAAGGACCTGCAGTTCGAAAAAGCTCCCCTCCGACAGCCAAACCCATTTGTTCTCTGATTGGATTGTTACATTTGTGATTGACATGACATTGACCAATCAGATGAAAGGAAGAAAAATAGGGTCAAAATTCGTACTTGTAACGTGCAGGGTTTTTTTGGCCACACACAAATTCTTTTTACACATACAAATCTTTTTTTACACACACACAAATCCTGATTTACAAGTACAAAATATTTATGACCACATTTTGAGCCCATACAGTGCACCTAAAACAAAAAATCTGCAGTGATTTACATTTGTTGAATGATCAATTTTGTAAATTAACAGTCTGTTTGTGTGCACAGCTTACAAAACTGTACTGTAAGGCATGCTCTGATTGCATGCTAAAATGTTGTTGCTTAAAAATAAAATCTGTAATACATTATGCTGATGTTCTTAATTATCAAGACTTATTAAAAAGTAGATACACAATTTCTATAGAATGGAAAACAACTCAGTTAATTTTTGTTCCTATGAATACCAGCATCTTAAACAACTCCAACAACTATGACGAAAAACGCTTTCCTGCTCCTCTCACCATCCGCTGATTAA
>NW_024585520.1:0-1506 GCF_018398535.1 Haplochromis burtoni
GCTACTGGGATTTAAAAATAGTTACGCAAAACAGAGCGTGCCCGCTCCGATCGGCTGTAAAGGGTTAAAATTCTTATTGGAATCTCTTGAGGGAAATGGAATTTCGTGAGAGTTTAATTTTACAAGACTTTAAAATCCATATGAATATGTCTCACTGTTGACCAAAAATCTGAATCATCAACAATGGTTATCTTTTTCTCTTTCTTTAATCAGGTTTAGACTGAATACAGGAGAAAAACCTGTGTCTAGTACCATATTAGGATATTATTACCACATTGGATCTGGTATAGTTAAACCTGCTTTTTTTTCTGGCCACTTGGGGGGGTCACAAAACAATAGATTAACACAGTTGCACCTGATATGAAATAAACTGCTACATCATTTAACTCTATTTTTGTCTGTACAAACTGGCAATAAATTTTCAATTTTTAACAACTAATTGCTCAGATAGGTCTTAGTAACTTTAACTTTATCTACTTGCTATTTCATAGTAAGTAGAATAAGATTTATAACGTTTTATAAAGCTTTCACATTTAAAATAGCTGCCTGGTGGGGGGCTGAAATCAACCAAACAATACTCCTGACTAGAAATCTGTATAAAACCTGAGGGGAGTTAGAGATATAGGTCATGCAGAACATCTATGTAAGTTGTTTAAGATTCTTAAATAGGAAATAAACATGAAAATCATTGAGTAACTTCAAACAATTAACAAAAATTAGTATAAGAATAGAGAAACAATTTTTATTACGCTGACTTACTTCAAACTAAAAAGTTATCATCAAAAAGTACAAACTGAAATAGTTCAATCTGTTTAATCTTTCGTCTATGTCATTTAAAAACATTATCATGACACACTGAGGACCAGAGAGACACCTGACACGACCAACATGAACACTATAAAGACATTTTTTACTGTAGGTCTGGAGACATAGCAGTTAACTGGATGTGGACATGGCCATGCCTAAAAGAGCAAAGGAACAAGAGAATTACTGTTATAGGCTTAAATATTGTGGTTAACAGCAAAGAGTGAAATCAAAATAATGTCTGATTTTTACCTTGCAGATGTACAGAGGATTGAGAAAGATTCCACACAGGAATTATTGAAGACACAGAAACACCACCTGTGTCATGAATCGCTGTGTGCAGGTAGGAGTAGGACCTAAAATGCAGGACAATCAGACGGAGGAGTAAGGAGCAGTTGCAGAAAAAACTCCATGAACAAAGAACAAAACTGGAAACTAATACTAAAGACTAAGAAACCTGGAGACAAGGAGCACAGAGGAAAAAACCACACAGCATGAGGGACGACACGACACGGAACAGAGGGCGATGCTGACATAAATACACAGAGGGTAATGAGGGAAGTGGAAGTACACAAGGAACACAGCTGAGGACATTTTTTTTTTTTTTTTTTGTCCCGTTTGGATCTTTAGCCATCAGAATTGTTGTCTTAAGGCCAAGAAAGATGCCAAGCGGATTTATTTTACCAAGTGAATCATCATGGC
>NW_024585520.1:2900-8042 GCF_018398535.1 Haplochromis burtoni
TTACTTGAAAAAAGTAATCGGATTACAGTAACGCGTTACTAGTAACCGTCAGAGTTAACCGGTTACTGTGTGACCGTCAAAGGGAGACACAGAAGGCTACATAACAGGGGGGAACAAACGGACAGAGAAGACTTAAACACAGAACAGAGGGCACAGCGAAACAAGAGGGGCATCAAAACCCAGGAAGCACAGAATAAATCACAAATGAACCTGACATAATACAAAAATCACAAAGAACTGAAAACACTAGGTCAGGAGACCCAGGACCCTGATAAGCTGGATGGAGGGACAGGGTTTTTTTTGTTTTTATTTTACAGGTAGACATCACATTTTAGGCACAATATCAATACAAGTCCTTTAATAGTTGCAAATCTTCCCCTTCTTCCCCTTTCCTCTCTTGTTTCTCTCCACCTCCTCCTTCACCTCCTCCTAGGTCTTCTTCTCCCCCTCCCTCCTCTCTCCCCTCCCCTCCCCTTCCCTGTTCCTCTTTTTCTTTTCTCTGAGGACAGTGTGCATAGTGTGGCCCATGTAGATCAGACTGGGAGTGGATACAAATACAATTTGGAGCAGCTGGAAGGACATGAATAAGATTTATAATCAAAGGTAAAACAAAGTAAATTTAGTGTGCATTACAATGCATTATATTATTTAACTATCTAGTTTATGGAAAATCTAATTAGAAGAGCATTTTTCTTTGCCCGCATTACACCTCTCCATAAACTACGTTGGTTTTGAAAGAGAAGCTGGGAAACCCAGGACAGATTGATGAGGATTTAGAGACACATGCTGGCCCATGAAGATAATACACAGTAAAATACCTTTTATGAAACTTTTCTGTTGAAAGATAGAGGGGGCATAATTTTCTGAACCTCAGATAGCAATAAAGTAAGGCTTTATTTGAAACAAAGAGTCTGGTAAACTGGTTCACCAAGCCTCGGAGAGACTCATAGGTTTAATTTAATGTCACAATAAACCTACACATACAAATAGATCTTGAACAACAACAAACAAAACAACTAAATGAAAAGCACAGCGGTGACAAAAAGAAACTAATTCATCATCAAATTCAGGACAGTCATGCTGATAAAAAACAGTATCATTGTAAGGGAGCAGTGATGTGTGAGGGGCCGAGTAGGCAAAGGACTAACAGGGACAGGTGTACTGTTTAAAACGTGGGTTTTATTTTATCCACAAATACAAAAAAAAAAATAACAATAATATCAAAAACACAGCAAAGAAAATAAGTTGTTCTAAGAAATAAGTGGGCTTCTAAAAGAGTTCAGCAGTTAAAAATAGCAAAAGACAAAACACATAACAGACAGCAAAAGAAACAGTTTTAATAATAGAATAGTATGTAGCTCAATAAAATAGAATTCATCATCAGTATACTTTGAGATTGTATTATATTTTACAGTGTCCACCAGGGGAGGCTCCAAAACTCAATTAAATTCTGTTTCCATGGCACCAACATAACGCCACAACAGCCACCTCAACGTTCTTTGTGTTGTAATGTAAAGATCCTGCAATGTTAGATAATGAAACAATCCTTTATGAGCAGCACTTTGCAATGGTGAGAAGGGAAAAGACTTTTTTACTGGGAAGAAACCTCTGGCAGAACCAGGCTCAGGGAGGGAGCAGCCATCTTCACAACTAGCTGGGGGCTGAGGGGAAAGAAAATAGGAAAAAGGAGACACAGAGAGACAAGAACAAAATGCAAATTATGGGGCAGAGTGAATAACATGCAGTACTAGCACATCAAGACATGGGGAGTAGAGAAGAAGTGCTCAGTATATCATGTCAAGTCCTGAGCCTATAGCAGGCTATCTAATCAGTGGTTCAGGGTCTAACTATAAACTTTAATGAAAGAAAGTCTGAAACGTAATCTTAAAAGTAGAGAGTGTTTTTGTCTCTTAAATACAAACTGGAATCTGGAATGTGGGCACAGCTTGAAAGTGAAGCCAGTTTGCAGTGCTGGCCACCACTGATGGGGACGACAAGGACACAGAGAACTGACCAGGGGCAATTTTAGCCCATTTTGGGAATCAAAGCACCCCAAAGATTTCTTACTTTTCTGACAATGTTGGCTGTTTGTGTGACACACTACTAAAAATGTAAAAAGCATACAGTACTTGGTTGAGACGTAACATTTTAACCACAAAAGTATAGATGAATTTAAGAATCTTATGATTTAATAAAGAAATTTACAGACTTGCATAGACATGGTAAAATTATGATGACTAATAACGGAGATGAAGACAACAGACGATGAGGACAGGGAGGAACAGGGGTTTAAATGCACCAAGGAGACACTCAGAGGGAACTCAGGACAACTGGAGACATTTAAGGATGCAGGGACTAACAGAGACAGGGAAGAAGTCTCATTGTGACGAGTAAAGTTTATCTTGCCTGGCTGGGCAGCTCTCTGGATGCTCAGCACCCCCAAAGCTCTGATCCTAGAATCACCCCTGGGACTGACACAAGGTTTTGTGGACTGGTGCCAGCAGAACTACCTCCAGATTAACACTAGTAAAACCAAGGAGCTGGTGGTAGACTTCCGCAGGCACAAACATCCTCCACTGCAACCACTGAACATCCAAGGTATGGACATTGAGACTGCGGACAGCTACAGGTGCCTTGGTGTTCATCTGAACAATAAACTGGACTGGACTCATAATTCAGACGCCCTTTACAGGAAAGGGCAGAGCAGGCTGTACCTGCTGCGGAGACTCAGGTCTTTTGGAGTGAAGGGCCCACTCCTGAAGATCTTCTATGACTCTGTGGTGGCCTCAGCCATCTTTTACGGTGTGGTCTGCTGGGGCGGCAACATCTCAGTCAGGGACAGGAAGAGACTGAACAGGCTGATTAGAAGGGCCAGCTCTGTTCTAGGATGCTCTCTGGACCCAGTGGAGGTGGTGAGTGACAGGAAAATGGTGGCTAAGCTGTCATCCCTGTTGGACAACATCTCCCACCCCATGCAGGAGACTCTGACAGCACTGAGCAGCTCCTTCAGTGGCAGGCTGCGGCACCCACGATGTGGGACGGAGAGATTTCTCAGGTCTTTCCTCCCCACTGCTGTAAGACTCCACAACAAAGACTTCAACTGATCAAACACACACATCCACACATGTGCAATAGCAATAACACTAAGTGCAATACTCTTTCTGGCATCGTTGTATTATACTCATATTGCATATAGCATTTGTATTCTATTTTATTCGATTGTGTATATAGTATTTTATTTTATTTTATTCTATTGTGTACAGTATCTTATTGATATCTTATTCCAGTGTTTTTCTCTAATTTTTCTATGCAACTTTGCACTGTCCACTGCTGTAACAAAACAAATTTCCCACGCGTGGGACTAATAAAGCTTATCTTATCTTATCTTAGATGAATCCTGGCAGTCACGAGTGCTGCCCCTGAGCCTTTTCAAAGTCCTATGTCACCTTGTTGCCGAGTCATTGCATTCACAAAACTTGCATATCTATGCTGCCCGACAATACCCCATAGCGCTTTAAGGCTGAGGGACAAAAATGAAGGTTCACTTTATATTTCTAATGACCAGCAGGGAGAGACTCCTGATTGCAAAATGAAGTCCTCTTGTGTTGAAGTCTATACAACCATGGTCTCCTTGGCTCTTTAACGCGTAGTCTATAATCTTAAGCCTGTCATGACCTTCAAGAGTATAAGATTGCATCAAAACAGGAGTTGTGGGAACTGTAGGAAATAGCTGGTCTGAATTACAGTTTTACCATTTTACATATTTATGCAGTCTTTTTTGTTTTGTTTTGTGTGTGTGTGTGTGTGTGTGTGTGTGTGTGTGTGTGCCAATTATGCACTCAAGACTCTAAATCAGTCACTCCTGTTACAATGCTCTGTTATATGGTTCAGACCCTTTCTCAAGAACATTGTGATTAGCACTTACATAGCTACCCGGCCATTCAGAGTTTATACAAGTTAAGAATTGGCCATCTAAAAACAGCAGCATCACCCGCACAGCTTCTGCACAAAAAGACAAAAAAAACCATCAGAAACAAGGTGGTCATTTATTATACTATAACCTTCTGTGATACATTAATAGAATCAGAACAGAGAGACTTTATTTATCCCCAAGGGTCAGTTAAGAAGATAAGGACAGGGCATAAAAAGGCAATAAGAATGAGATAATAAATACACAGAATATACACAATATACATAGCAGCCATAAATAAGTAATCCTGTTGGTGACTGTAGTGCTCATTAGACATACTGTATATTACAAGTTCAGTTTCACACCAGCCTACTGTGAATCAGGCTTTGTACTATTTAACTACACATACTAAAAACAAGTGCAGGAAACACTTAAAAGTCCATAATAAACACATGGATTATTTACAGTGGCTTGCAAAAGTATTCGGCCCCCTTGAACTTTTCCACATTTTGTCACATTACAGCCACAAACAGGAATCAATTTTATTGGAATTCCACGTGAAAGACCAACACAAAGTGGTGTAAACGTGAGAAGTGGAACGAAAATCATACATGATTCCAAACATTTTTTACAAATGAAAAAATGAAAAGTGGAGTGTGTGTAATTATTCAGCCTCCTGAGTCAATACTTTGTAGAACCACCTTTTGCTGTAATTACAGCTGCCAGTCTTTTAGGGTCTGTCTCTACCAGCTTTGCACATCTAGAGACTGAAATCCTTGCCCATTCTTCTTTGCAAAACAGCTCCAACTCAGTCAGATTAGATGGACAGCGTTTTTGAACAGCAGTTTTTGCCTTCATTCTGGTCCATCTCATCCTAAACCATCTCGAGTGGGTTTAGGTCAAGTGACTGTGGAGGCCAGGACATCTGGCACAGCACTCCATCACTCTCCTTCTTGGTCAAATAGCCCTTACACTGCCTAGAAGTGTATTTGGGGTCATTGTCCTGTTGAAAAATAAATGATGGTTGAACAAAGCGCAAAGCGAGTGGGATGGCATGTCAGTGCAGGATGCTGTCGTAGCCATGATAGTTCAGTGTGCCTTCAATTTTGAATAAATCCCCAACAGTGTCAGTGGGAAAACATCCCCACACCTCCTCCTTCATGCTTCATAGGCTACGTCCACACGTACCCGGGTATTTTTGAAAACGCAGATTTTTCTATGCGTTTGCACCT
>NW_024585521.1:0-8039 GCF_018398535.1 Haplochromis burtoni
TTTAAACCAACTGTTAACTGTATATTTCTGTACATTTAAGTATTATTATTCATATTGCCACATTCATTGACCTTGTTTATAGGTAATTTCATTGTTTGATCACATTAAAGTGTTCCTAATTTAATGTTTAAAAGCACATGAAAAAGGCAAAATCCCATGTAAAATTAGGGCAACAAACTGTATTGTCATTACTGAAAATAACCATATTTTTATGGGAAAGTTATTTTCTGTAATTTCATGGTATTATTTTGGCGTCCCAGCTGCCCGAATATTACTGTTTTTCTAGGATTTTTTTTTTTAACAGTGTGGTGTGCGACACAGAGATACATATTGAAGAGCATGTGCATGTTGGAAATGAGTCTGCTCAAGGTTGTTATATATCCAAGTAAAGGTCTGGTGAGCTTAGGATATCTGGCACGTAATAAAACTCATGTCTGATAGTGACTGCACAAGAGTTAATAGTAGCTTTATATGCTCAGATCACAAAAACCGAGTCACTAAGATTTCTTGACCTTGTTTTCTCTCACTGCACATAATGTAATAACAAACAGTAGTATAGAAAGTAAGAAGGAAAAACGCAGTGAGTAACAGATAAGCCAAAAAGCAGCTGCATTACCTGAGTGACAGCACCTGCTGTCTGGTTGCTGAAGGAAGGATCACAGAACGTTTTCCTGCTGTGCTGCTTCTGACGGATCTGAGTGCGTCTGTCATGCCAACACTTTGGATATTTCTGAGCAGAGGGACAACTTGGAGCAAAGCAGAGCAAAAACAAAGGCGCTGCAATGCAAAGCCAAGAAGCAGCCCACTGCATTATAAGTCTTTCAATGAGCCCTGTGAGTGTATTAAAAAAATCCTCCCCGCTAGGAGGGAGCTTCGACTGAACTTTGGAGCTTTTTGTGCGAGAGAGTTGCAGAAAAGCTGGGTTGTATAAGTGACTGAGAGTGTAACTATATGTGTGACTTAAGATCAAAGTTCAGTGAGGTGTGGTTGCACACGAAGGAAGACGCAGTGTGTGAAATAAGTGACAAATGAATCTAGAAGAAATCACAACTTTTGAACTCATATGGAATATAGTTTATTAAAGCAAACAGGAGTACCAAAAATATCAAACAGAAACAAAAAAACCCACAGATGTAAAAGCTTTATTTGCACTCACTTTTAAAATAACCATCACATTTGTTCTGTTTGTTCACAGATTCTTGTTGAGGCCAGGCTCAGTTTTTTCTTTTTAGATTTTCAATTTTTTCTCATTTCAGCCTAAAAAAAATAACAAAAAGTTGCAGTCTGGCAATGAAAGTTACAAATCAACTGTGACTAATATTGCTTACACAGGGTACCCTGATTTGCTTTATATGGTCTAATCTACAAAATCTATATGTTAGTGTGTATAAGGTAGCCCTTTAATCCATGAGGAAAGTGTTTATTGAGGTTACAGAACACAGGAGCCGAGGACCATTTTCCTACTGACTTCTGTACAATTTTGAGTTCTTTTTTAAACCAGAAGAGTCGCCCCCTTCTGGCTGTTAGAAAGAATGGAGATTTTAGTTACTTTCACTCTGAATTCACTTTTCAGACTAAGAAACTACATCTATGTTTAACACAAAGTCTATGAATGAAGGTCACACAAAAAGGAGGGCAACAAAAACAAAACAAAATCCAGTATATGATGATATGTTGAGGGTGGGGGCATTACTGCACAGGGCAAAGGCTCCACTAATTTTGGACAACATCTAAAGGTTTTGGAGCAATATCGCCATCTAGAGGATGTCTGTTTCAGGTAAGACTTTGACAAACTACATTTTGCACATAATGCAACAGCAAGAGTTCAAATCTAAACTGGTCTGCTTCCAGTTTAGTCCTATCAGCCAGTGAAAATATCAAAGGCGGCTCTAATCTTTTGAGTTGCTGAAGGTGACCCTGGTATTAATCACACATTTATTTTGGTTATTTTATTATATTTTTTTATTTACCTCACAAAGATGTCCCTGAGAGAAGCGACATGTTCATTATTAAAAGGTTTCAACTTTTCATAAACATTTACTAAACTGTCAGAAAGGTGATTTGGGCTGTATGAGCACTGACTGTTGATTTGTGGAGATGAGGTCCAATGGAAGAGCGTAGCCTTGAGACTGCCACATCTTATTAAATCATAGAATAGGGTACAAGGCGTAGCTGGCGAGGCCACAAGCGTTTTGGCCATTCCGGACGATTCGCATAAAGCCGCCTTCACCCCAGCCAGTTCCCCAACTATTGGGGGGGAAAAAGACATTTTTAGGTGACAAAAAGTGGAGGTTTTGGTCAGATGCTATCTTTTTCTTTCAACAATATTGAACAAACCTGTTCTTGATGATCCAGTAGTCTTGGCCTTCTTGTGAGCCATAGCCGACCAGCAGCACAGCATGATTCAGATTACTGGGGTTGCAGTTGGGCTCATCATATATTCCTGTAAAGGAAACATGAACCTACTTAACTGACTTTTGGAAATTTGTGGGAAGCAAAAACAAACTGATAACACAACAGTGACATAGAATAACCCTGAACTCAGAGAAGGAAAATTCTTAGTGACCAGTTGTTAGGGAACATTACTTGTGGTATTTCTTACTTTTTACATGGTGGCTTCTTATACATAAAATGCCCAAATTTTTAAAAATGAGGTCCTGTGAATGTAAGCTTTTTGCTTGGGGAAGTTTTTTTATTCTTGGATCTGTATGATGTGAAGAAGAGGATATCCTCGGTATGGCACAAAGCTTGGATTGTGAAAACTGATGAGCAACCCACATGCTCTTCACATTTTATGTTTGTGAGGTGTAGGCAACTCAGAATAAAGTTAACCTAAAGGGAATACGGTTTTTAAGGGGGAGGTGCTTAAATTGCACTTTTTAAAGGCAATTTATGAACCAGAGCACCAGTATAAGACAAATGAGGCTCATCTTGAACCATTAATCATGCAGAGTTACTCAATTAAACTCCAAAAATAAAAAACATGAAGCTGAAAATTACCATAATAAGTCCTGTTTAGCATTTAGTTCAATCTCCAACAATTCCTAATGGGAATTTCTGGGTCTTTAGTTACTAAAAGCTTTGTTGTGTCCCCAAGATAGTTGCTAACTTTGTTTGTCTGCTCACTGTTGCTGAGTATCCGATGGGATTATCAAAGCTTTTTTGCTGAAAAAAATAGCTGCCATACAATGAGAACAAAAACAACTAACAACAACAAAGTTGCACTTTGTCACTCTTTTCATATGTGGCTTAATGTGGCTTTGTTAATCTAAAAATTCTCATTATAGCAGCTCTGAGTTTAAAAAGTCCTCTTCTTATCAAAATCGACTTAAGATAACATAACTGTTATTTTTAAGGCAGTTAACCTGAGCTGTAGAACAGGAAGCTTGCATGATCTGCATCAATAGCAACTGTTATTGGTCCAATAGTTGCCAGAGCATCAGCCATAGCTTGCTCATCTCCCCTGGGAATGAACCTGTAGTCCCTGATGTGAGCAACTGCAAGCCTGCTGTCGTAGAAACAGGGCTGAGTGTCCTGTTGAGAGAAATAAATGTTAACCGCAGCATGTCCGCAGAATTATTTACTTTTTTATGATGTAGGATAAGACAGCAGAGTCCTACCACTGAGGTGTATGGGTAGGTGTTTGAAGACTCCAGCCCGTTGCTGACCACATAGTCATAAGCATTGGCCATCCAGGCACCACTGCACCCATAGGTACCAAAGGATTTAGAACAATCCACTAAGTTTTGTTCGCTCAAGGATATCAGCTGACCTGTCTTTTTGTACAGCTGTGCCTCTATAGCTCCCGTAGTGCTGAAGGCCCAGCATGACCCACAAAAGCCCTGCAAAGAACATTTAAAACAAAGATCTGATTGTGATTCAGTCTGAATATACCCACTCATGTGATGGAGGGACAGTCTTACCTGATCTTTAACCTCAGTCACAAAACCCATGTTTCTGTAGTCAACAGCATAGCCATCTAAATGCCTTGCATTGTTACGCAGTCTTCGAGCTGAGACTTCTTTCCCTCTCTTTACAAACTGAGCATTCATCTTGGCACCTTGCAAAACCCGGTATTCTTGTTGTGTCTGCAAATGTAAAACAATTTTTGTTCACAGTATCACAGTATTCACAGTTTGTTACAGCAATTAATCAGACAATTCTTTTTTTTAAGGTCTTTGTGGAAAATAGTAGGTACATTTAGGAGCTGGTTAACTCCGGTTAAGTTCTTTGTTGAAACAAAACACTTCTACTCTACTACTAAATTCTACTAGAACAAAACAATACTCCTTACTAGGTCTCCATATCTATTCATAGCCATACTGAATGACTTCATCCCCATGAGAAACCTTCGGTTGTTGTCTTCAATCAACTGCTTATTCTCCTCCCAGATGGCTCTCCTTTCCATGTCATCCTGATGGTTAACACAGGAAAAGCACACAAAAGAAAAACTCGAATAAATTAGAGAACATGTGGACTTTTCGTTAGAGAACATTTGCACTTATTGTTGTTGTGAGGATTTTAGATGTGGAGGCTGTCTCACTGATTCATCATAGCTTATGCCATATCTGCTTTTCCAGATCTCCCACTCAGTTGGGGCCTCCTCATCTGAGTCTGCCAGCACGTGCTGCAGGCCACTCAGCAGGACGGACAGCAGAGCAGCTTTCAGCAGAAAGCTGGCCTGCTGGACTAGAAGGACCAGAGCATTGCACAGTTGCATTGTGTATATGTATAATTCATCATATTTCATCATATCATGTTGAAAGGATGGCCTCATGAGCCCTCTGACTGCAACTGTATTATCAATCAAAAGAAAAGTGAAATCTAATCAATATAAAAAGTGTTCTCTGAGCTTATGTTAGCTTAGGTTAGTTTCTTTAAAAATCAACAGTGAAAATAGACTTAAGGGATTTTATAGAACAAACCAACATATAAAAGAGACATATAACATTATATAAGATTAGTTGTTCTTTTGATATTAAACAAAAAGCTCTGGTCAGCTTACCTTCATGCATGTGAGTCTGTTTTGGTCCCATATTCTGAGAGCAACTCTGAACAGTGACACTGAAACAGACCTGCCTTATAAAGCTTGTCAGTAAGTACATGTTACTACTATACTTTAAGTTAATCCCTAAATCAACACTCATGACAGCAGCTGAGAAGGACATTAGTCAACAAAAATAAGATGCTTATCATGCTCCTCCTTGGCCATAGTGCTGTAATCATTTAGAGACAGCTAAAGCAGCAGTTGTGTAAATCCCTCAAATACTGGTTTATAATTGAGCACAACAACCGTCACATAACTGTGCAAAACAAACTGTGAAAGGGGAACTTTATCTAAATAAAAGTGCCAGTGAACTGATGTAAGAAAGCTGAGGGTAACATTTCTGCATTCAAGAGTGCATACAATAAACAGTAGTTAAAACTTAACCAAAAGCACAGAGCTTGCAGGCATACAGATCCGTTGTGTAAGCAGGATTTCACTGCCATATTCGGCTTCATTTTAAGTCATTCATACTTGGTATAATAGTTTATTTTAGCAAAGTTCTGCTACACAAATTTGTATTCTGTTTGGACATTTTGGATCTTTGTTCTGAGAAGATGAGGGATTTATCCTTTCTTTCTTAGAAATGTGAACTAAGGATAACCACAGCAGACTTTTGCTCTCTGAAATAATTTAGGACTAAAACACAAACAGAAAGTTTCAGAGAAAATTCCCCAAGATCAATACGAGGGCTTAACAGAGAGGGATTTCTTTTTCAGTTGCTACAAATCTTTGCTCACTTGTTCAAAGTTTTAACGTTTTAAACACGAACCACATTATTAATTATTTATTATTATTATTAATAATAATAATAATTATAGTTTATTTCATTTATTTAGACTTTAAGATTAGATCCTTGGTTTAATTTTTAACAATGATCTCCTTATATGTATGTCAATAGTGGAGTAAAAGGCGAAGTTTTTTTTTTCCAGAAATGTAGGTTACAGTGAAGTATAGTAAAACACAAATGCTTTAAAATTACTCTTAAGTGCAGTATTGAGTAAATGTAGGTTGCTTAATAGCCATGGCTTCACGCCATAAATCTATATTTATATACAGTTCATCAGTGTGAGCAGCAGCGCCCTCTGCTGGCCCACGGTGTTGCTCCCTCGCAGGACACACTGCAGAGGATGAGCTCAGCTGATTTTGTGCCTCCCCGTTATTATGTCCGCGATCGGGCGCCGCCAACACCCAAAGTCAGTGCGGCAAAACAGGCGAGTGGCGCTCATCATCTCGTCTAATGAATGAGTGCGCAGGAAGAAGTATGAGTCACGAATGAGGTCTGCAGGATGTCTTTCAAGGTAAACCAGCTTTCTCCGTCCATCATTCTGTGCACGCAGCCTGAGAGGGCCGCAATAAGGTAATTGATCGCACCCGCTTCCTCTTGAAGTGCAGACTTGTTTATTTGGGGGTTATTGAACGATCTGCTATGTTTCACTATGAGCCCGGTGAGGTAGCACTTGCTCTGACATTTGAATGGCTGCTTACTGGCCTGGGCGATCATAGAGTCCAACTCGGTGTGTGTGCATCCGGATTTGCTGATGTAATAGCATGTCAAACGGCCCATGGTACTAGCGTGCACGTGAATGTGCGTGCACAAGTATGTCCACATACCTTTTATTACCGGTACTGAGAGGAAACAAATCATTTTACGCACATTTTGGACATGTCCCCCTCTTCTGAGGACAAAAAGCAAGTCCCCATTATTCATGAGTAACTTGTTAAATTTTATGGTAAAGACTTAAAGTTAGCACAAACTTTAAACCCTAACTTTGGTTGAGATGTGATGTGATGTCATAAATATGATTATTAATCTCTTGGCACACTTTATTGATGACTCACCTGTCATTCATATTCAGGTGCATCACAACACTGAACAGTAACACCTGGATGCACTCTGCTGTCCTTACTGTCTGCTCTCAGCATTCCTAATGCTCTAATGGTAACTTTCAGGTCAGTTTTTGTGTTGTTGTGTGTATTTATCCTCCAGAAGGAAACACCCCTGGCTAATGCTGTGTTTTGGGCAGCGAGGAAGGGGAACTTGGCTCTGCTTCAACTGCTACTCAACAGCGGGCGAGTGGACGCAGACTGCAGAGACAGTGTATGGACACTGCATGCTGTGGCTGCTCAGATGCACACTTTAACCATATTCCACCTGTGGTAGGGACACAGAAAGCTTCAAGCCTTACCTGTGGGGTTCATGTAGTGCATGTGTGTACCATCACAATTCCTCATCCATTAATTGTTTTCTCTCTCTCTCTCTCTTTCTCTCTTTGTCCTATAAACAGTTGAAAGCTTTGCATGTTAAGCCAGAAATATGCAGAATTCTGTGGTTTCATCCCTGCCATCACTACACTGTTTACCTGGTCATTGCAACAAAACAAATATGCTCATTAATGTTTCTTTCCAGTATGGAACAACAGCGCTGATGGTGGCATCATACAGCGGCCATTATGACTGTGTTAAAGAGCTTATCATGCAAGGGGCTGATATCAACTACCAAAGAGAGGTATGCTGGGGAAATGAAACCCAATGAATTAACTAAATACTCTTACAGACTCCAAAACATATAGTGTTGGTAAAGGTGTTTTTACATTGTCAGAATTAGGCAAATACAATATTAGTGAATGAACTTGACAGATTTTGACTGTCCAGGCTTTAAATTTAGATGTGTTGACAGATGGATTTATCTTATTTCAATGGAAGCATACTCATGCTAGCTTTACCCCCTTTGTCCAGCCTTTGTGCTGAGCTAAGGAAACTCACTGTCTGCTACCGCTGGTGAATTTAGAAGGTCACTACAACCTGCTGGCACATAGCTCCTGAAAACCCACTAATTGTTGTTTTTACACTTTCCAGTTTTCCAGACATGGATTAGAAATTCGTCCAGACCAAAAGAAAAATATTGAAGTTTTAAATTGAATAAAGTTTTTAGTCTAGGACTAGACTTCCGCCATGTCTGGAACACTGTGCCTTTAACTGTTAATTACTGAGC
>NW_024585522.1:0-8036 GCF_018398535.1 Haplochromis burtoni
AACACATTAACAAGAGAATTCTGAGTAAAACCAAAGTTACTTTCCCTAGTAACTAGTTACTTTAAAAGTAACGAGTAACTTGAAGTAACTGAGTTACTTTTGAGAGAAGTAACTAGTAATGTAACTAAGTTACTATTTTAAAGTAACTTACCCAACACTGCTGCTTTCTCATGTGTGTAATAGAAAGGCAGAAGAAATGATAGAAACTTAAGGTTGAGGAGTTAGTTAACAAAATAATGTTAAATTACCGAAAAATAAAATAAAATAATACTTGCTGAATCTTAGTTTTCTTAGCCGCTGTCCTTCACTCAAACAATCATTCAAAATCATTTAGCTTGATCAGGCCTGCCACTGGTTCTCACCTGTATCGGGATACTAGCCTGGATCCAGTCCTGACTCAGGTTGCTGTGTGCTGGGATGTAGCACTGGTGTGGGGGAATGGCCAGCAGAAAGATGACAGACAGGATGTTGTACCCAGCAGGAAAGCTGAGGGTACAGAGGAAGAAGATGACCTTCACCTGGTACCAGCCCCAGATCCCCAGGAACGCAATGGATCCCTCGTAGTCCCTCATTTTGGTATTCTATTGTATTCTTCTTCTTTTCAGCTGTCACTGAAAAAAATGACAAAGTCAGCTCTCTCTTCAAACTGCAAAATCGTATCAAAAAGTAGAATACGGGTCGCGCCAGTCACAGCTTCTCTCTCAACAAGTGCTCCGCAGCTTCAGATCTTTTATCCCAGACAAGACCGAAAGACTCCACCTCTCATCCTACTAATTCTAAAACCCTCGGTGCATATTAACTCCTCCATAATATTAACTCCATACCATAATGTGCTTTCTCACATGGCAAGGCGTTTCACCACATGTGTGAATGAGAGGGGAAAGGGGCAGGACACAAAAGGACAAACTACTCACTGCCCCTGAGCTCCAGGACATTTATATTCAGAAAAAAAGGGGGGGAAAGGTATTACGTTAAAGTGTCAAGTTTTGAGTGGGTTGCTTTTAAGATTAAGACAGCCACATGGGTAACACAGCCTTGTCACATAGTATACAAATGGAAGACAGACAAAAGGAATTTGGACAGTGTTTCATTCGTGGTTAGTTTATGCACAAAATGTGTTCACAGTGGGGAGTTGTGGAGTTCACCAAGAGTCACCATATGGACTGATACTGTATATGAAGTAAAGAAATGTCTAAAGATCTCAAGATCCAGTCTATATGTCAGTCTTCTGTAAAACAATATGTTGCTACTCTTCACAAGAGTTTGTGACCAGCAAAGGTTGTGAGAAGAATCGCTCCAGCTTGCTCAAATCTTGATTCAAACGTCCACTACAAGACAAAAAAAAAAAAAGAACTAAAGGGCAAAAGCACCCAAAAGAAACCAGTGGGGGATGTTTTGTTACCTCGGGACATTGGATGCCTTGTAGTCATAATGGTAATAATTTTACTGGAAGGTGTAAGGACATCACCTGAAGGTTAGAAGCCCGTGGGTGATTCAACAAGACAAATGAATCAAAGCACACAACTTAATCAACAATTGGTAAATGAAAAAAAGGGCATTTTTATAGAGTCTCAAACTTGAAAAACATCTCCTGATATTCCTTCCATCAGAGTCTGAAAAAGTAATGCCCCACAGCCCACGATTACAATCACTTATCACTTTCACTGCAGTAAAAGCAAGAACTATAGCACCAGAAAACTCTTGTTGGTTAAATTTCATCCAAAACAAACAAATTCAGTTTCTCTTCACTCCTTATTCCATCCACCCCACCTGAAGTGAGAACTGCTGCCATGAATTAAATGAGATGCTGCGGCTGACCTAATAAGAGCTGACTGGACAGACTGTTTTTCAGTTATTTGGAAGGAAAACTCGATAAACACTTTTTAAAATACCTTCCTGAATAGTCTTCCAGCTTTAGCTGAAGGGCTAAAGCACTGGGTCTTTTCCAGTGTCAGAAGATTAATAAAGTAATAGAATAAGAATAAAAGTAAATCTCTTTAATAGTTATTATTACTATATGGGTTATTTTAAGAGGCCATTTCAGCTCTTTTTCTGATTTTCTTTGTTCATTCGGCTCAGATTCAAAGCTTTTCTCTTTCTTTAACTGCCTTTGCCCTTCTGTAGTGGCACCAAGAACACAAACCAACAGCACGATCTACACCTTGACACTGGTGTTTGGAAGTCGTCTGCAGATTTTGAATTACTAGGAGAGGGAGGAGGACGAGAGTGAGCGATTTGTCATCAGAGGTTATACAATGTTAGACAAAGAAGTTAGCCAAGTTGGTCAACGTGTGTTGAATATAACACTGGATTACTGGAAGAATGATTCTGTTCACTATGAACATTTCATTAAACATCTTCGCTCATAACGTGACTCCCAAGCAAAGCTTTAAAGGCTGCCCTCATCGGTCTTTCAATGAATATTTTTAAGATTATACAAAATTTGAGCTCATACGATAATCTGTGAAAGAAAGAATAAGAGTCTTACAATCCTATCTTCCACAACGTAAACTACTGATTTTACGCTATAATCAACTGTCACAGTCAAAATTACTAGAATCTCATCCAATCTATGTCACATATGGCTGAATGATATCATGAATCCATTGTAATATACAGTTCGTACTAACCTGATTATATAGAGCGCAGAATAACTGCGCTCGATTTCTGTCACATCCAAATCTGTTAGTTGAGAATTTTTTAAACTGTTTTAATATATTTGATCTGTTATAATAGCCAGTTATCTTCTTCTTCTTCTTATGTTCCCGCTACAGCATGTGAACGGGTAGATATTGTTGCTTGAAGCGTCCATGCATGCACGGTTATTTAGTGTGGCTACACAGATGTTAAACAGTTACTGTTGGAATTTGGGATGTTTGCCTTCGGGTAAAAATTAAAAAGAAAACACTCAGCCCTTCAAAGGAAAAATACTGAGGCAAGGACTATGAAGCTTAGACCAGCGGTCCCCAACCTTTTTTGCGCCATGGACTGGTTAATGGTCGACAATATTTTCACAGACCTGCGTTTAATGTGTCGTGGATAAATACAACAAAATAAAACCAGTACCGGTACACAAAAAAAGGAATTATTAATAACACATGGGAAAAAACTCAGGGAAACCAAGTTAATGGTTAATAAAAACGATTAAAAATAAATAAATAATGATAAAAACCAATAAAAACCCTGAAAACCATAAATTTCACACCCGAACCTCAACTCTCGCGGCCCAGTACCAAACATTCACAGACTGGTACCGGTCCATGGCCTGGGGGTTGGGGACCGCTGGCTTAGACCAAAGGTCTATCAGTGCATAAGATTATGCAGGCAATCCTCAGCCTTTTAATACAATCAGTTTGTGAGTAGCCAGTGGAAAGTGTTTATAGACTTCGGGAGAGGCTTTATATTGCAGATCTCTTATAGTTTCTGACATGCTTTAACCCACTGTGAAACCAAAAACAAGGGATAGTTAAGACTGAATTACCCTTTTTTCCACATGCAGACCTCAAAACATTTGGGTCTGGCAGGCAGTCAGACCAATTTCACAGTGATTTAAAGTATTAAAACTGCTATAAATGACTTGTTACTTTCTTTTTGTAGTTAGTCTCAAGTTTAAAAAAATCTTTATAAAGAGACCTGACAAGAGTGGAGCACAAATTGCAACAAATATAAGAGATCTATAAAGATATTTCCAGTGGCCCAAGATGACTGACAGATTATAATGCAGCAAACAGAGTAATGATGCAGAGGCTATATGTCACGGTTCTGGGTCCGTTGGACCCAGTATTTTGAGTTTATTATGTTTTGGTGTAATTTTGCATCAGGGATTGTTTTATTGTTCTCTTGTTGTGTTAATGATGATGATGATTATGATGTTTATTATTAGAGTTTCATGTTTCTGTTTGTGTTTAGGATTTGTTCTTCGGTTGGGTCTGCTTAGTATATGTCTAGTTCCATGTGACATTTTCTGTCTGTCTCTCAAATGTCAAGTCTGTGTCTTAGTGTGATGGTTTCTTGTTCCTGTTTTATTGTGAAGGTCTGCATCTCATGTGAGTGTTCAGTTTTACCTCTCGTCTCGTTAATGACTCCCAGCTGTGTCTCCCACCTGTGTGTAATCTCCCTGTGATTCTCTGAGTGTATTTAAGGCGTGTCTTCTGTGTTTGTAGTTGCTGGTCCATCTGTGTAACCATCGTGTCTCGCTCGTGTGTTCACCCTGCTGTCTACCATCGTCTGCCTCTGCTCGCCCTGCTTCATGTTCATGTTCTGGTTTCTGCGCTATAGTTTAGTTGTTTCCCAGTATAGTTTAGTTCGAGCTCCATTTGCTGTTTGTCCTTATTTTGTGCTCAATAAACCACCCTCACTTCTCCACTACTGCCTGCGTTTGGATCCTCCTTCATTTCCTCCACACGGCTCCTCTCACTCGCCGTGACACTATAGGACGCTTGCAAAATAGGGCTTTTTGTAATGTTATCTATTACTACAACTTATTTAGCAATATAAGCCAAAACTACTGCACATAAAAACACACATAAAATTATTATTTTTTTGGCATGATGCTAGGATGCAAATACCAGTGAGAATTTCTTATGTCAAGTACTTCTGATGTATGATGAATAATACAATGCCAAAACTTAATCTATGTCTTTACTGCAGTCACAATTACACTCCCCTAGCAGGATACATATCATTAGGAGTGATTGCACTGCTTGAGTAAAAGAGACAAATAACACATAACACAGGCAATCCCACAAAGCTATCATCAGGTAACCTTATCTGATATTTGATTACCTGTGTAGTGATATTTTGATGTTTCTTTTATGTCTGATACCTTTACTAATATTTGTAAATAGACAGTAGAGATCAGGACTTATGAATGGGATATATATAAAATAAAGAAATGGCCCGTTTTGCAAGTTATGAATCTGGGCTATTGTATTTAGTTCTTTTCACTTAAAAGTGTGTTTACAGAATTGTGATGTTATATTTGTTACAATTTCCATTGCCCTCTCTTAGCCAGATCTCTCTTGAAAAATACATTTTTGATGTCACTGACACTTTTTAAAAAGAACAAAAAAACAACAGTAACTTTGCAAAAACTGACTGCAGATTCTACTTGTCAGGGCTCTGTGTGCGGGTAGGCGGAGGGGAGGATCCAAGTGCAGGACTCGAACGTAGAAATGTGAATCAAAACCACAGCTTTATTGCTGGCAGGAAAACAAACATAAAGTGAGGATGGAACACTGAGACCAAGGACACACAGGCATAATCTGAGGGTACGACGCGACACTGGGCATGGGAAAACACAGGGCTTAAATACACAGGGTAGTAATGAGGAAATGGGCCACAGAAGGGAGACACAGCTGGGGAAGATCAGGGCTAACGAGACGGGGGGGAACCAAGCTGCACACACTAACATAAGACAAAGACTTTCACAATAAGACAGGAAATGAGTACTAAACCAGATGCAGACATGACACTGAACAGAAACTGCAATACACATGAGAACCCAAAACCTAAGGACTGATCCCTCACCAAGAATAACAGAAACAGATCCATAATGATAATAATAAAAAACAGAGCACCAGAAAACAATCCATAATGCAAAGATTATAGAAACACAAAGTACCAGAGAAACAAAGAATAATCCATGATGCAAATGTAAACCAAAACATAAACTCAATTGCTGGGTCCAACGGACCCAGAACCGTGACAGTACTTTGTGATAGGAATATTCTTTCTGGCTCAAAATGACCTGATATTATTCGTGAGAGACATGTTTCAGATATTTTTTGACAGATTAAAGGCCAACAAGTCATTTATAACACT
The DNA here is from genome assembly GCF_018398535.1 of Haplochromis burtoni. Classification (NCBI taxonomy): domain Eukaryota; kingdom Metazoa; phylum Chordata; class Actinopteri; order Cichliformes; family Cichlidae; genus Haplochromis; species Haplochromis burtoni. The sequence continues at coordinate 5,824 of NW_024585522.1, forward strand.
TTAAATTCTAGCAGTCATTTTTTGGCAAGTACCGAAAATCGCTTTTTGACATAAGATGAGTTTTTGGCACAATACCTGTCCATAAATATTTCCATTAAAACTACAATAACAAAATCCAAGAACAACCAAACAGAAGCAACAACAACAGGAAAGTAGCTGCCAATATTAATAAAAGGTTAATAACAGACACAGGCTTACTTTATTTGAAGAGTAAGTCCAAGCAGGTACCCTCGTTGATAAAGATGTTGATGGCGTTCAGTTATATCCCTCTCTCATTCTTGCTGATATCCCAGATAGAAATAAAAGCTCTTTTCTTGAACCCTCTGGCTGGGGCAAGTGCAGGGCTTCTTTTCCTGATGCTCCCATAGGTCAGTCGCTGGTCTCTCTTCACTTGAAATCTGACGGCTTTCTCCAAAAGGAAGCCGTTAAAATTAATGTGGGTCCATCTGCCTGCTTCAGACATAGCTGCTTTATCGTCATGTAAAGTCTCCACTAGAGATGTGCGGATCGATCCTGAAATATCGATTCCTCTGGTACCAGTCATTTATGTTCTAGAATCGATTCTCACATTAAAATATCGATATTTTAGTACTTTAGGGTAAATTTGTAGTTTGTCATTAACAGGAACACAGTGGAAAGAAACTACATCATTCGGATTGTCTACATTCAAAGGAACTACTTCCTCTTCCGCTTTCATACTTATGTGCGAAATACACTGTATTAATGTCTGGCAGCCGCTGGCGCGCGAACTCACAACAATGGCTTAGCGTAATTGTGCGGACTTATTTTACCTCCACAAACAGCTGAGACGTGGTTTGCTATACATGTGGCAAAAAGTGAGGTGTTGTGACTATACTTGCCAACCTTGAGACCTCAGAATTAGGGAGATATTCAAAAGGGCTGTTGGGGTGGGGGGGTGATAAATACATTTTACAGTGTTTATTTATCGGATAAAATACGTTAAATGTCACCGTTATTATTGGCCGGTGTTCTGGGAATCCATCCTACCTGGAAAAACATCCTACCCAATGTACCCGGCCTGGAAACAGCGGGGGTGTCCAAATTCAGAGGCTGCTTCCACCTGAGGACCCGGCCTTTCTAAAGAAAGCCGGGTAGTACGTCACGAGCTCCCTCGGTAGAGTGAAATGTTGCCGTCTGCTCCTTGCTATCTAAAATATAACCGGGCGCTGACTTAAACTCTCGACCGTCTCACACTTCTGTTTAATCAGTTTTCTGTTTGATGTTTATTCAGCTGTGTGAAAACCCTGGAGGAACCCACCCGATGGATTAATAAAATTAAGTTTGCATTAACAGCCACAGTAAGAACTAAGCTAACAAATTAGCAAATGCTAACTAGCATCTCGCGAGCAGCATGGCAGCCGCGCCGGCAGCCTTCCAAGTATCACCGCCGCCGAAGTTCGACTTTTCAAAGCCAGAAGAGTGGCCGAAATGGATCCGACGCTTTGAGAGGTTCAGGATAGCATCCGGACTCGAGCTACAATCGGACGAAAACCAGGTTAACACTCTGATATATACAATGGGCGATGAAGCTGAAGATGTGATCACTTCGTTGAACCTGACCGAAGAGGAGGCGAGTGAGTATCACACTCTCAAAGACAAACTCGAGGCACACTTTGTAGTCAGAAGAAATGTTATCTTTGAACGTGCAAAGTTCAACCAAAGGCAGCAAGAAGCAGGAGAGACTGCAGACGAGTTTATTACATCCCTATATGCCTTGGCTGAGCATTGTGGCTATGGGGCGCTGCACAGTGAAATGATAAGAGACAGACTCGTTGTCGGAATAAGAGACAAGAGGCTCTCGGAGCAACTGCAAATGGACGCGGAGCTCACGTTAGAAAAAGCAGTGATAGGGATTCGCCAAAGTGAGCTTGTTAAGAAGCAGCAGGATCTTCTTAAAAACAACTTCAAGCAGGAAAATCTTTGTAACGTGGACATCATTAAAGCAAAAATAAAACACTTTAAACCAAGAAAGACTGTGCCACAAACCACAGAGAGGAATGTGAAAAGCCAATGCAACCGATGTGGAAAGACACCCTTTCACAGCAAGAACCTGTGCCCAGCCAAAGAGGTACTCTGCAATCAGTGTAAATCAGTGTAACCTAGTGCGCATGCGCCAACCAGCGTGCAGCCTGTTACAGTCGCTCCTGCTTTTCTCTTAGTTTAGCTCTTTTTTCTTACGTATTCTTTTTTTT
>NW_024585523.1:0-2797 GCF_018398535.1 Haplochromis burtoni
AGAGTCCGACATTGTTTTGGCAAAGTTGCACACCGATTCAATATTGATTTTAGTGACCTCCGATTGGCGTAACCGGGTGTCATTACTGCCGACGTGAATTATGATCTTACTGAATTTACTTTAGGTAGACAAAGGAAATCTCATGTTTGGCTCTGCTTGCAGCTGTAACTGTTCATCAGATAGGGAGAGGGTTAACAAAATGAAACAGACACTGTTCAGTCAACTCCAGAGACACCCCCGCCCCCCTCCAAACAATGTATCCGTAGCAGTATGTTTACAGTAAACGGTATGCAATTTAAACACTATAGTTATTTGCTAACGATACAAAGAGGAGATTTGAAATGTTTTTCTCCTAAACTGTATGAACTGTGTGAATTAATTGCCAGCAGGATCTTTTAACAGAAGCTTGGACAGAGCATTGTTTGCACCTCATTCTTTTAACAGGTCCCTGTAAGCTTTTCATTTGCCTCAACCTCATTCTTTCACAGTGTTTCAGTTTGTAATACCTCAGTGGTAAAAGAATGGGTGAATTGCCGTCAACCCGCTGGGCGGGCGAGCGGTTTGGACAGCTAAGTTTATGAATCCGATAACTGGACAGCCAGTCAGCGCAGGAGCTTCAAATTCATACCATAGGTGCATCTACTTAAATTTCTTGGACATGTTTGAATCTCAGTAACTTGAATCTCAAGCTCAGAGTAAGTTTTCTGAAAATCTTGTGACTGCGATAACTTGAGATCAAGCGGACGTGCAATTTTGAACAGGTGCACAGGTGTGTCTACTAGAAGGCTGAGGGGGGTAGCACTGGTGGTTGTTTTTATTTTTTGTAAATTAACGCTTTTAAGTGCGACAGACCTGAACTGCAGTCAGCCCTGATTTAGGCTTCTGCAGTGAATGTCTGTAGAAGCTATGATGTAGCCAGCGTAAGTGGCTGGCATTTATGCTTGTGTAGCTGCTTTGTGTGTTAATTACAATGTGATTGTGTCCCGGTTGTTTACATGTGGTGCCAGCCGATGGAAAGAAATACAGTTCCTGGGACGTTTGTTTGTTTGTTTATTTTTTTGTCCCTCTAGTTTTTCCTCTTCTTTGTTCATTCCCTCGCATCCATTCTGATCATTTGCTGACATTTGTGAGTTCTTATATTATTATTTTGATTACTATCCCTTCTACTGAGACAATGCTTGTTATTCTCACTTATAAATTTAAAAGTTGTAGTGAAAAAGTAGCCAGAAATGCACAGGATGAATCAACGGTGGAGAAAAGGCCAATCACAATAGTTGCAGTCTTTTGTCAGGTTAAGGCGTGTGATCCAGACGGGTTTGATGTTATGGCATAGCTTTCACCCTAAAGCACAAATCCCCAGACAGACGCGTAATGTGGTTTGGCATTGCCTTACTGAAAAAACTGCCCCATAAACCTATATATGTCATTTGGTATTGGTAGTATCGTCACAGATGTGCAAGTTACCCGTCTTGTGCAATAATGCAGCTCCACACAGTCATGAATACTTTGCTCTAATGGCAGGCAAATTCAGCCTGAAGAACTCAGCATCTGTGATTTGCAGAAAGAATGTCTAATGTTGATTAGCCAGGCCACAGTAGAGGTAAACACTTCACTTCAGAGAAGACAGCAGCGTTTCTGGATCTTGTTATTACAAGTTCTTCCATTTGCATGGTTTTCCGCTTTCCTTTTTAGTCAGTGTGGCCTGAGTGGTGTTGAGCCTCGATATTTGCATGTGTCTGCATTTGCTGAATTTTTAAAATTATTTATATACTAGACCAATCTCTGACCAAATCCCCAAATTCTTGTTTCTCAGCATCACAGTGAGAAAAACCACAGTTTTTCACAGACTTTTTTAAAAGACTATTGACTATTATTAACTAATTTTTTTTTAAGCGGCATGAAACTATTCCGGTCTTTGTCCCCAACATCATCGAAACTTGTTGCTGGTATCAAATTCCAAAACGGCAAATTTTTATTATGAATCAGTTCCTTAGTTTCGGCGTTTTGGATGTTCTCATTTTCGTTTTTAAACTCTATATATAGTTCAAATAGATCATTGCATTCTGTTTTTATTTCCCTTTAGGTTTATTGGATCCTGAAAAAGTTTATTTTTTTGTTAGTGTTAGTAGTAGTTTTCTTCTGATTCAGTTAGTGGACACAGAAGCTAGTCTGGAAATACTGTTACAGAAAAATGAATCCTGAATACATTTTCAAATGAGCCGAAATGATTGGCCAGTTGATTTTCAGTAATTGTCGCTTTGTCCAACAGTGAAGATACAGTTGACAGGGTGAGACAGAGGAAGAAGAGAAAGGAGAGGCAGGAATTAATTATATCTGCAGACGTGAAGGTGAGCTGTAATTTGCTGCAGTGCAGTAATCTGTCATGGAGTGAGCAACATCACGTTTTCAACAACTTTAGGTGCAGATTTAAAGTTACAGTACGCGTTGGTGAAGAGTGTCTAGCATTCTTGGGCTTGGACACGATGTGAGAGTGTAAACAAGCTGTTTTTCAGAGGAAAGGTGTGAATTTTGGGACACTCAAGCATTCACTGGCATACCATTAGCTTATAACCATCTGTTGTTGTTTAGCTGGCCTGTTGTCAGCTATCCAGAGATGAGAGGGTCCCACGTGTAATCTGCTGCCAATAAGTAACTGCGACAATATCTGGAATAAACAAGCATGTTTATGCCTGTTTTTGTTCATTTGTGCAGTTCAGGAGATAAGGGATGAGGTGGAAATGAGGGAGGATGTAACAAGAAGGAGATTATTAAAATATACATGTACAAGTGTTAAAAG
>NW_024585523.1:3539-8035 GCF_018398535.1 Haplochromis burtoni
AGAAGACATGGAAGCAACCTGCAGCGACCTCCCCGCACTCCCTCCAGCATGAAGCGCCTGAACCACTTATTTTGGATTTCTGCTTTGGTGTGATGAAGAATCTAATTAAATTCTTCCATCCAAAATCTCGCCATGTTAAAGAATTGGTGGTAGATAACACATTCTTCCACATCCGCAACCAATCTTCCTCTGAGATAGTTATACCTGCTTCTTTTTCCCATCGATGACTGACATATCTTGTTGAGGTCTTTTTCATGGCTGTAAAACTTCTGTATATTTTGCCTATAGTACCTCTTATAATGTTCTCACCATAAGCATCCACAAATATTCGGATCACCCCACTAGCATCTGCATCAAGCATTCTAATTTCCTTCCCAGATCGAGGGGGAGCAGACCCCACCTCTCCAGATCTTCATATATCTTCTTGTTCACCCGATTATAATTAACTTCATATAACAGTGCAGGATCTTTTGTCAGCAGGATCCCCAAATACTCCATTTGAGATTGATGCCAGCCGAACCTATATCTTGCTACCAATTGTCTTGAGGGGTTAAAGAAGAATGTCAAGATTTGAGTTTTTTGAATGTTCAGTCTATAACCAGACAGTCTGCCATATTCTTCCAGTGTTTCCATAAGCAGAGGAATTCCCTCTTCCGGGTTTCCTAGCGCTACCAGCACATCGTCTGCATACAAGCAGATTTTATTTTCCACATTCCCCGTTGTAACCCCCTCCAATCGAGTATCTTCTCTGATGCATTGAGCCAACGGCTCAATGAAAAGGTTAAAGAGCAGTGGGCTCAACGGGCAGCCCTGCCTGCAGCCACGTTGTAGTGTTATCCGATTTGAGAGGCTTCCATTAACTTTGATCCTCGCCGTTGGAGACATATAAATCATTCTTATACATTGAATAAACCTGTCACATAGCCCAAATCTCTTCAGCACATGAAACAGAAATTCCCACCCGACCGTATCGTATGCCTTTTCTGCATCAAGCCCAATGAGAACTGTACCAGTTTTCCCTTTAAGTATCTGGTCAATAATATGAATGGCCCTTCTGATATTATCGTGTGTTTGTCTGTTACCAATGAAGCCTGTTTGATCCTCCTCTATCAGCATGGGCATCATTGTACTCAACCTCCTAGCCAAAATCGCGGCAAATAGTTTATAGTCTATATTTAACACGCTAATAGGTCTATAACCTCTGGGGTCAGTTTTATCCTTCCCTCCTTTTGGTATGACAGAGATATACGCCTCCCGCCACGATGGTGGGAGCGCCCCCCCACTCAGAGAGTAATTAAAAGAGGCCTTTAGTAGCGGGATTAAGGGTTCCCTCATCTGCCTATACCACTCCGGTGGAAATCCATCACATCCTGGGGCTTTAAAAGTCTTGAGTTTTGAGATCCCAATGTTAATCTCTTCTGCTGATATTTCTCTTACAAGTTTTTCATTCTGCTGCTTACCTATAAATGGTAGATCTAGGCTGGATAAGAAATTCTGAATCCTATGCTCATCTGCTTTATCCGGTTGTGTGTATAGCTCAGCGTAATATTCTTCAAATGCTCTCTGAATTTCTTCAAGTTTATTAGTTATCTTATTTGTTTTTAAATTTCGAACTTTATGAATAGTGTTCTCCTGTTGTTGCCTCCTGAGTCTCCATGATAATAGCCTAGCAGCTTTGGGTCCTGCCTCATACCACCGTTGTCTATTATATTTTAATTTTTTTTCAATTTCCTCACTTAAAATTTTGTGGATCTCCTGTTTAACCGGCCTCATCTGCTCCAATACCTGGGGGCACCTTGTAACGGTGTGCAGTTGTTCCAATTTTTCCAAATTTTCCTGCAAATCTGACAGCTTTTTTGCTCTCACCTTCTTTAGGACTGCACATTTTGCAATAATTTTACCCCTAAGGTATGCCTTAGCCGCATCCCATAAAATTGTAGGATTAACTGTTCCATTGTCATTGAGTTCTAAATATGTTTTTAACTCCTGTCCCATTTCTCTTTTAAACGAGTCATTATTTAACAGACCTGTGTTAAGCCTCCATAAGGTGTTTTTGGGGCTAGCTTTAAACCCAATCTTCATAGTTAGTCCCGAATGATCAGATAAATCTCTTTGTCCTATTATACAATCCTTCACTCTGTGGAGATCTTTACTAAAAGTAAAGAAATAATCAATCCTCGAGTACATATCATGTCTCGCTGAATAAAATGTAAATTTGCGTTCATGTTTGTGTAAATATCTCCATATATCTATAAGCCCCAACTCAGATAACATTGTTTTTACTTGTTTCTCTAATTTAGTTCCCCTCCGGTCTCGGCTAGTTGTATCCCATTTTGGATGGAGAAGTAAATTGAAATCTCCTGCACATATACATGTACCAACACTTTCTGCGGCAATAAGACTGAATATCTCCTTAAAGAACCCTGTACTACTACCAGGGGGTGCATATATATTACACAGCGTGACGTCTTCCTGTTCCATTTTCCCTTTCACCAACACAAATCTTCCCTCTTTATCTTTATGTTCTCCAGTAAACTCAAAACCAACCTTGTTCGGTATCAGAATGGCCACTCCTCTTTTTTTGCCAGATCTATGTGAGGCATAATAAATATTTTTGAATCCCATTCTCTTCCACTTCTCATGTTCTTCCTTTGATTGTAGATGCATTTCTTGTAGAAACGCAATCTTAATGGGATTCTTTATACCATTTACATTCAAAGACAATACCTTATAATACCGCATATGTTCTATGTATTTCCAACTTATTTTCCTGCACCAACATAACAATACTCCCAGCCCTCAGAACACATAATAAACACACATGAACAAAGACAGAACTTGTCTTAACCAAATAAACCAGGTCTTCCATAAGAGAGGTTTTTTCTCTCCTCTCAGTCTGGGGGAAATGCCACAGTGTGGGGCCCCTCTCGTTTCCTATTTTAAAAGAAAAAGGGAAACTAAAAAACAAAAACAAAAAACATGTGAGTCACCTGCATCGGACCCTCACCACTCTATGATCAAAGGGGGATCGACGTGCCATATTCCATCACGGCCAGGGGAGGAGGCCATCCAACCATATACCCCCCTGTATTGATCAGCAGCCCGGTGCGCACCTGTTGTTCCGTTGGTCTTATGTTCATCTTAACAGCGAAACGGGGCGGTGGGGCACAGGTGTTACTCCTCCGTACCGACGTCCTCCGTGCGCTGGAAAACCTTCAGCTTTTCCCGTGCGCTCCCGCGTAGATCAGCTGTATTCCCGGCGCGTCGCGGCCCAACCACGCTCGTCGGTAGCATACTGCTGATCATCTCCGCCGTAATGCCTTTGGGCTTTCTTGTGGCCACCGGTCCCACCGTGTATCCGCGTCTTCTTAGATATTGTATAAGACCATTCCCGAGTCAAAATGAACCCGCATTTTAGCAAGCGGGGTCTGGAACCGGATGGCGTTTTCTTTAAGTACTTTTTTAACCGGGCCATACTCTTTTCTCTTCATTTGTATGTTTTCGGCATAGTCGTGATCAAAGAAAATCCGTTTCTCCTTTATATATACAGGCTTCTTCCATGCAGCGCGTAGGATTTGTTCTTTAATATTGAACTTTAAGAAGCGCACCACCGTTGATCGAGGGGGCGCCCCCGGCGGCGGCTGCACTCCCAGCGCCCGGTGAGCTCTCTCTATCCCTAGGTTCTTCTCGCTGCCCAAGTCCACACCGTCCCCCAACTCCGATATCATCATGCTTTCCACATACCTTAGCATGGAGGTGCCTTCTATGTTCTCAGGGATGCCATATATCCGTATGTTATTACAGCGCAAGCGCCCCTCCAAATCCGTAACCTTCTCTTGGAGCTGCCTCTGGTTATCCAGCAGCTGAACAATGGCATCCCTCACTCCAATGTCCCATTTCTCCTTCCCTACCATGTTTCTTTCCATTTCTTCCAGACGTTTCCCCACCTCCTCGATCCTGCTTGTGGCGGCGGTAACCTGTTGATTTATCTCGTGTGTTAACTCGCTCATTTGGGCTTTCATGTCCTCTTTCAAACTTGTTCTCACGAGCGATAGCTCCTTCTTCATCTCTGCCTTAAGGTCTTGCATGCCCTCCGCCACTACTTCACTCACCACTTGTCTGAAGGGGCCTAGCGCTGATGTTGTGGCCTCCGCCGCCATCTTCTCGCCCTCTTGCTTGGAGCGTGTTTCATTTGTCTTACTCTCAAGTCGCATTTCTAAGCTTCGGCCTGGGGCTTGTCCCTTCTTATTTTTATCTCCGCTCATTATTCTTGAGGGGAAAGTCGCTTTTAATGGATTATATTCTTGAATTGCGGATTATTTTAGCTATCGATGCAGGAGCTCCTGTTTATGCTGCTACTCTCGCCACCATGACACCGGAAGTCGTAAGTTGAACTTTCTGAGGTATTGAACAGCAAAAATAATTTAACTTTATTTACATGCCTAAAAATGATTGTTTTTTGATTTTTTTTGAAGAATTACCCACACAATCGACTA
>NW_024585524.1:0-1019 GCF_018398535.1 Haplochromis burtoni
CTATTTACATTGCAGATTCTTACTGAAAGCATCAAAACTATGAATGAACACTCATGGAATTATTTAGTAAACAAAAACTGTGAAATAACTCAAAACATGTTTTAAATTTTTGATTTTTTGCAACAGCCACCCATTGCTTTGATTATTGCTTTGCACACTCTCAACATTTTTTCGATGAGCTTCATGAGGTCATAAATGTCTTCCTGAAATGGTTTTCCAACACCCTTGAAGGAGTTCCCAGAGATGTTGAGCACTTGTTGGCCCTTTTGTCTTCACTCTGCGGCCTCCACTCTTGTCCCAAACCATCTCCATTGTGTTTAGGTCAGGTGACTGTGGAGGCCAGGCCATCCTTCTTGGTCAAATAGCCCTTACACAGCCTGGAGGTGTGTTTGGGGTCATTGACTTGTCGAAAAATAAATGGTGGTCCAACTAAATGCAAACCGGATAAGATGGCATGTGGTAGGATGTTGTGGTAGCCATGCTGGTTCAGTGTGCCTTCAGTTTTGAATACATCCCCCACAATGTCACCAACGTAAAACAGCAGGAGAATCCAAAAATCCAAAGATCTCAAATTTGGACTCATCAGACCAAAGCACAGATTTCCACTGGTCTAATGTCCATTCCTTGTGTTTCTTGACCCAAACAAATCTCTTCTGTTTGTTGTTTTTCCTTATTGTCTAGTCATTGTTTCTTAGCAGCTATTTGGCCTGATTCACACAGTCTCCTCTGAACAGCTGATGAAGAGATGTGTCTGCTACTGGAAATCTGTGTGGCATTTATCTGAGCTCTAATCTGAGGTGATGCTAAATTGTGATTTCTGAGGCTGGTGACTCAGATGAATTTATCCTCAGCAGCAGACGTGACTCTTGGTCTTCCCTTACTGGGGCGATCCTCATGTGAGCCAGTTTCATCGTAGCGCTTGGTGGTTTTTGTGACTGCACTTGGAGACACATTCAAAGTTTTAGCATTTTTCCTAACTGACTGACCTTCAGTTCTTAAAGTAATCATGGACTTTCATT
>NW_024585524.1:2274-3315 GCF_018398535.1 Haplochromis burtoni
CAGGATTATAGAGGTCGCACAGAGATGAATGAAGAGCCACTGAGGACTGGAGACCTCAGTCTGACCCTGAAAGACCCCCAAAACACCCACAGTGGTTTCTACATGTGCACAGTCTCCCAGGGTGAAGACATCCTGAGACAGAAAGGAGTGACGCTTACTTTCAGAGGTAAATGCATCACAGAGGTCAGTAAATGCAGCTTCCTCCAGCTTCTGCTACTTTAGTGGAGGAACTGCTGTGAAAACAGTAAGCATCCATTTCTGTTGAGTGTTAGATGGGTCAGAAAGAGATTCACATAATAGACTTATTCTGAAACTATATATATATATATAACAATATTCAAACATTATCTATTAGTGTTATTTTTGGTTCTGCTTTGTGTTTAAATGAGGAAAGGTTCTCATAGATTTCTTCGATTTCTCTGGTTGCAATCTTGATTCCAGTGATTCAAATATTCTTGATGAATCACACCTGAGGTTAAAGACACATTAAGAGCCACGTGATGTGTGTAACCACTCTGCTATTTTTAATTTGTTTTATGTCTCATGCTTTTATGATTGTGTAAACTAATTTTTTTTATCTTGCTTTTTATTATTCTGCTGTGTACAGTGTCCTTGAGTGTTCTGTGCTTTCAAATAAAATGTATTATTATTATTAACTGAGACTTTGAATCACAGTTGTCTGTTTCCTCTGCAGGAAAACATGGTGCAAGCTTTACAGAGCTGTTTCAAGGTTTCCGAAAGAAGAGAAAATCCATAATTGATGGACCTTCTTCCTCTGTGTAAAGTTATCTTCCTCCCTCTTTCTCTTTGTCATGTGTTGCAAAGTTGACGTGATATGTACATACTAAAGCTGTATCATTTAACATGTATTCTTAACGCATCAGCGCACATCCTGCAGGTTTAAATCCAATATTTGGTAAAGCCTCAACTTACATCAGAACCTGAATACTGAAAGCATTGCTCATCTATCTTTCAATCCCCTTTTATTGATCAAGTTTGTCTTATTTCTATTATATATCGAAATTGAATCAAGTGAATCAT
>NW_024585524.1:4289-5302 GCF_018398535.1 Haplochromis burtoni
CTTTTAGAAAACATAATTTCCTCCTGCGACATCATGGATATTGTTTTTGTCTCAAGCGGTTCCAATGACCCACTTGAGACCACTTGAGGTACCCTTCATGTCCCTTTGGAGCTAAATAGATGTAAGGCTAGTTTTCCAGCTTGTAAAAACAAATGAACATGTGTCGACCGTCAGTGTGTTGCTCACAGACTGCAACATGTTCCAGTGTAAGGTGAGTTCATTGATCAAGTCTGCACCTGGAGGAAAGGTGTCTCCTGTTTCTTTACACTATGACATGAAAGAGCCATGTTTTTATTATTTTTATATCTGTGGTACTGTGTGTGATTGTAATCATACAGATCGGTTTGTGAAGCAGTTTAAAGTAACTGTTGACTTTGTTGTATATATCAGAGGAGCTCTGTCAATATTTAATCTTTTCATTTACTTTCATGAATTTATTTTATGAAAACGCAAGCTTTTGTACTGCAGGTTATCAGACATGACCATTAATGCTGAAGCAAAGGAGAAGTAACATTGACCGATAGTGAAACTGAGACACTGACCAGAGAAGTGGATAAGAGGAAACAAGCTTTATTTACTGATCTCTGTTCAGGATTCTGCTCAGACGAGACACAAAAACACAAATCAACTGTTAAAAATAAACACCAAAGATCAGGTGACATTTGTTTGCAAAGCACTTTATAAATAGTATTCTGTGTATAATAGTTTAAATGTATGTTTTAAGTTGAAAATATAGTGTACGAATGAAATATGAAATGAGAAAACTTACATGTGGTTTATCTGTGACCCCTGAGTTGGGTTTCTAGACACTGGAAACCAAACCAGTACTGTGCCATAATGACTCGTGAACCAGCCAAACCTCTGCCAAGTGGTGATTTCTACTGTCAGGCGACTTTTCGTCTGCATCACATCTACTGTCTTTTCACAAACTACTTTGTACTTTGTTTGATTTACACATGAGGTTTTGCTGTTAATGGTTTTCTAAGAACTAGCTGGTGGGTTGCTAACAGATC
>NW_024585524.1:5322-6540 GCF_018398535.1 Haplochromis burtoni
TCACATCTACTGTCTTTTCACAAACTACTTTGTACTTTGTTTGATTTACACATGAGGTTTTGCTGTTAATGGTTTTCTAAGAACTAGCTGGTGGGTTGCTAACAGATCCATGTCATAAAACACAATTACCAAATAATCACCAGCAAACTGTCTTATAGACAGGACGTTGACTCAAACAGTTTATCAGTTCATCATTTCATATTAATGACAAATGTTCAGAATATTTTTATTTTTGATATACATGCATGATTTATGTTTCAGCCATAAATGGTTTTATATTCATATAAACATGACCGATTAATGTGTAGCTCAGTAAAGTTCCATTAAATCTGTCCACATTGTTGTGGGTTGTTTTGATTATTTAATTCTGCTTATCAGGATTTTTAAAAATGTGTTTTTATTTGATTGGATTTATCAGTCATATGCAACTATAATTTCATGTCTCTGTAAAGTTTCTCTGTCGTTGCTTTTTTAAAGAAGACATGGGTGGTGTTGCTCATGTTCTTATGTTATACTCCTAAAAGAATGCTGTATGAAGCAGAAAGGCCCACTCTATTTTTTCTATTGTTTCATACATATTTATTTTATTAATATTGTGAATGTAGGAAATATATCTTTATTTATAGTTTTTAATGACAGACATAATGTATATATAACAAGTTATTAACAGCCTCAGTGAGGCTCTGATGAAACAGCTTCAGGGGCTTCACAGGAAGTGAACAAGAGAAAACCAGAATTACGTTTTCCTTTTAATAAACGAGAAGCTGAAGCTTCCGATGAGATGGTCGCTCTCTTTGATCATGTATCATAAAGTTTCATCAGAATTTAAGAAGATTGACATGTTTCAGGTCCCTGCTGCACTGAAACATTAATTTGGATCACTCAGAGAAGTCATGCTCAGTGGTGACATCAACAGCAACCTCCTCATTCTGCCCACCCTGGTGGGTCATCTCCATGGAAACAACAACTCTGTTTCCTGTGGACAGAGTAAAAACATCAGTGACCAGTACAATGAAACACGTCTAACATAACTAGTGTGTCTTTAGGTTTCCTGGATTCGCTTCATTTAGCACCCACACAAAGATGTTTATTTATCTAGATATAAGTATGAAGAAAGTGTGAAGACGTTTTACTTCCTTTGCCTACTGATTGATCATCAGTGGACCCAGATGCAGACACACTAATTAAAAAACAGCTTTTATTAGACACATGAATGAC
>NW_024585524.1:7247-8034 GCF_018398535.1 Haplochromis burtoni
AAAAACAATGAAACACATCACCTAGCTCACAGTGATGCACCTGTGTACAGATATCTACCTGAGCGTGTGGCGGAGATCCGGTCCAGGTAAATAGACAGCAGCAGACCGGTTGTGATGAAATATGGACAGAAGACCAGCAGGTGGAAGAGAAGTCTGAACACAGACAGAGAGGAAGGAGGAGGTTGAGGAGCAGGTGAGGAAGAGCTGGTTGGATGAGAAGAAGAGGGAAGAGAGGAGCTGGAGCGCATGGTTTCAAGATGAGGAGCCACAGAAGATCTGAAAGCAGTTACAGGATCTGTAGGAGGAGAGGTGAGGGAGTGATTTCAGTTCATTAAATCGTATTGTCACTCAAAGTAAAATGACTTGGTCCAAACTGGCACCGCACGCTCAGAAACACTGCTAATGATTTCATTCCTCACTAATGGTTGTTGATAGGGAATTGTCTTCAATATATGATTCTACTCTTCCTCAGTTCTTCGTGACAACACCTTTCCTCCACCTCATGATGCTTTCCATCAAGGTCAAGGAAAGTGTTTAGGAAGATGTTAAACTGGTGACTTTTGTACTATGTAACCACAATGACATGAAATGATGTCAGTGTACTGACCTCTGATCTTCAGGAAGCTTTTAGGAGATGGTCCAGCCAGATCAGTAGCACACCAGTACAGACCCTCATTAGACTGCTGCACGTTGGAGATGGTGTGCTCTTTATATCCAGATCCAAGAAGACGTCCACTGAAGAAGAAGTAAGCTGCCACCATGTCACCATTGCTTTGTCTGCAACGCA
>NW_024585525.1:0-8017 GCF_018398535.1 Haplochromis burtoni
GATCTCCTCCATACCTGCTTCATGCCCTGGAGGACGGGGCTGTGGCTCCCCACACCCTCTAGCAGATTATTACATGAAGGAACCTTTTAAATACAAGCGCGCTCATGCTCACAGGTGTACACACGGGTGCTCACAGACTCAAACTACACCCCTTTTGGCTCCTACCTCAAGCACACTATGCGCTGTCGATCCTACATGCTGCACAATAATAATCAATATTTAGTATTTACTGTTATATTCACATAGATTATCGCGATGATGTTGTTTATTATAGTGCTCTCTTTTTTTTGCTTGTTTTCTCTTTTTTCTTTCTCAACAGGTGATCCAGGTGATTGATGTTTTTTTTTGTCTGTTTGTTTTGTTGGTTTTTGTTTAAAAAAAATGGTTTCAATGTGACATATAAACAGGAATAGAACAAGTAAGAAGTTACTTACATCACCGTTAATCTCTACTACTGTGATCACCAGAAGGTGAAATGTCAAAGCAACCAGGATAAAATTCCTCGTTTTTGTAAGAAGAAAGAACTGTTTTGATGTAGTACGTGTTACTTGCAAGGGGAGCACAGTGGCGGAGTCCAGTGCTGCCACTCAGCTGTCCAAGCAACTCTAACTCCTCTGCCTGCCTCACTCTTTTATTGTAAGCAAAGTAGGTCACCTAAGTTTCCAGAAACTTCAAAATAATCCCATATAAGGCAAACACTTGATTGGTTATACAGTCTCTTTTTTTTCAAGCAGAATGTGACTTCCTTTAACTATCAGATTATTCAGTCCTTGCAAAACATGTCTTTCCGGTGAGATAATGGAAACTGGCAGGTGTGGTTGTGGTTTCAGTTCTGCTTTCTTGCAGAACTCTTGCAGAGTTTATGTTTGAAGGGGGTGGGAGTACATAGTGTTATTTGTTCACACTCCTTTTTAAGCACATGTTGTACTAGAGGACAGTATTTTCCTTCATGTATATACTGTACGCGCTGTTTTTGTCATGACCCTGTGCCTTCTCGGCTGACTCTGTATGGCTACAAGTGTTTTTGTTGTGCTGCGTCTCTTTCTCTCCCCTCCCGCGCACTGCGCTTGTCGCGGTTCGAATTTTGAGGAAGAGACATACGACTGAAAGTCCATAGTGGGTCAACACAAATTATTTTATTAAAACACATATATGTGGTGAAGATAGGCTCCGCGAAACATCAGGCTCCATCTCCCGCCTGACAATAGGTGGGGTGTAATATTTATACAAGCAATACGCGTCACTGCAGATGCATGTTCCAGTAACTCCAGCGAGGACATATTCTAAAAAAGAACAGTTCCTTCCGATGTTCCTCCACCTAACAGATGCATCCTGTTATTACACTCTTACACTGGACTTATTGGAACTAAACTGTCACGTATGCACGTACACAGCCTTTGCAATCAGTTCCCTCAGGCAGACTATGTGTCTGTTGTGACCTTAGTGCCTGACCCCCCTCTACGTCCTCTGTTAACAGGCAAACTTCAATGCAGAAGGCTGCTGAATGCACACAGGCAATATGTAGTAAATTATACTGTAAACATGTAGGCAACCTTTCAATAGCTGAACTTTGCTCCATTGATCGGCCAGACATCGCGCTGCCCGTAGCTTCAAACCATTAATTAACTTGACCGAGCTTCAACCCTTTAATTATGCAATATGTGTATAACATGATTACAGTTGCACCTGCAATGAAAGATTATGTGCTTATGCTAACACCTGAAATACAGACTTTAATATAACCTCACCAGTTTCAATAAATGTGTCAATGAAATGATAACAATGATAAATCATAAATGATACAACAGTAATCATAAGGATCATGAATAGTAACACAGATTATGAATGTAAAATAATATTTCATCTCGACACGCTCTACCGGGGCGGAGTCATGACGGCTCCAGCCCCTGGCTCGGACACCTGCAAACAATCGTCTCATCTCATTCACTTCTTAAGGCGGCTGCTGAGAGTGCTTCTTCGCTGGATTATTGTGTAACACTCGTCAGTGTCATTGCAAATCTGATCTTTTTCCCGAGTTTCTTTCGTGCCGCAACTTACTTGTTCTTCCTTCCTGTGCCAGATTTCTCCCCAGCCTGAGGACCGCCGTTTGGTGAGCTAAAAGCTACCTGAGCTTCAGTGAAGGATTGTGTACATAGCCCGTCCCCTTCCCGTGCCTGTGTTCCCCGGAGACCCTCTTCCTGTGCCCCCTCACCTGTATATATCCGCACCTGGTGTCTGTGTGTAAATAAATTGTGAACTTAAGTGACGGTCTGCCTCCGAGTCTCTCCTGAGCCTGACAGAATAATCCAGCCATCGCTATGGACTCGGCAGACCCAGCTTCGGCAGCGACAGCCCCCATGTCTCTGGAGGAGCTTCTGAACCGACACAAACAAATGCTAGTAAGGCTCAGCGGAGAAGTGGCATCTCTAACTCAGGCTTTCGCCCAACGGATTTTTGTTTTGTTTAAACGTACGCATATGCTTGAAATAAATTTAAAGATTTCAGTTGGTGTCATGCTTGTTTGCACTTCCTTTTCTTCATGTGTTCAATACTTTTTCCCTGTGTCATTTGTCATTATTACACATAGTTTAATTTATGGAGAGCTATGGTTTCATTTCTTTATAAGTGTGGCCCGGATGGGTTGTTACTGACATTTGGCAAGAATTTCATGCCAATGGCACCTTTGGAAATCTATTTACTTAGAAAACTGGTGATGAGTTCAATACTTATTTTACCTGCTGTACACCCTAGTGTCCTTTCATGTCTAAATATAGAAATAAATTTAAAGGAAACATTTCAGTGGAATTGTGGCCACTGACTGAATACACTTGGGTCTATTTTTTGGGCAAACACATACTTTTTTCTACTTTTTCCTCCACCAGAGTGGTTCTAAATGAAACAATGAAGATGCCATTGAAATCTTGCGGGGGTGCCTAGTTGTGGTCGTTTTATGGTGAAATGATCCTCTTTATACTTCCAGATTAAAGCCTCAGCAGTGCTCATTGGAACCATGGTTTTGTACAGTTCAATACATTTCAGGTGGTGTCATGGTTTTCCATGGCCTTTTGGACTTCCCTTTCTGCATGTGTTCAATACTTTTTCCCTATAACGTAAGATTCATGTTATGTTTGTCAGTTTAAAAATACTGCTTAGACGTTACAACCATTTTAGACATATTCCCCCATTTTAAGTTTCTCAGTACTGAACTTTGTTAAATTTCTTCAATTAAAGCTGAAAATCTGCACTTTAAACATATTTAACTTTTTTTTTTTTTTTAAATGTCCTTTCTTTTAATTATTAATATTTTCTCTGATTCTGAGGGGTACAAAAACATGCTTATAAATGTTACCAGTCATTTAAACCTTCCCTCTCTTGACTCTGTGTCTACAGGTCTCATCAGAAATCTTACTATGTGCTTGAGAGCTAGGTCTGCCCGGGGATTCTGGCCTGTGACCTGGAGCAGGAATGAAGAGCAAGCTGCTGAGGCCTGATCACATCTTTCTTACTCCTCATCACCATAGTTTTTCTTATTCAAACTTCAAACCCAACTGACTCAAGTGACATCAATTGCAAACATTTAACAGTTTTTACTTAATTTAACAGTTTTATTTGAATCAGTTGGGTTTGAAGTTTGAATATGAAAACAAAGAAAAAAAAAGAAAAAGTGTTGTTGGGTCAAAATGGATCTCATGTGCATGCAATAGCTTCCTAGAATTTTAAGCCCCATGTGAGTGTCTCCCAAGGGGGGAGTGACCCACACCCTCTACCTAGTCACACCTTGGCATGCGTGACTAGGTAGAGGATCAATAGGGGGTCCATGGCCCCTTTGGGGGACACTCCCACAGGGCTTAAAAATCTGGGACTCTCCACCGTTTGCTCTTAGAACTGAAGAAGCTTCACAAACCTCCATTCTCTTTTTGGCTTTGGTGCGGGGGGGCTGGGAGGAGAAGTTGGCGGTCTGGTTGGGGTCTGGGATGCGGGGCCTTCCTCCTGCTATGGGACTGAGGAGTATCTGCTTGTCTCCACCCCAGGGAAAAGGGTAACATCTCCTGGGTCTAGGAGCGGATTCCCCCTCTGGGGGCGAGGTTGAAGTTTGAGAATTAAAAAAACTGGTGATGAGGAGTAAGAAAGATGACCGAAATCTCCAGACAGACCTAGTTCTCAAACTCATGGTAACCTTATTTCTTTTAGTCAAAGGAGCTTGCAAAGAAAAGCGTCTGGACTTCTTTAAGTTACTTATTTCTTTTATTTAACAAAACAAAAGTGTTGTTGTGTCAAAATGTATCTCATGTGTATGCAATAGCTTCAGCACTCTTTGGATCTGATTTATTTTCTTAATACTTTCCCAAAATTCAAAGTATTTCTAAACATCAAATGATGATGCTTTCACTGCCTGCTGTGAGAAATATTTGGAATTTGTTCTTTATTTGTCTTTTTGACATAATGTTACTTGTATAGTCCAAGCTTTGTGCTGTAGGGATCAACTGTGTTTGCTGTCATTGTATGTTAGGTAACTGTACCATGTTTATGGGCAGTCAAACAAACAAACAAACAATTCATGTGTGACATTCCCTTGTTTATTTAAACAAATACACTGCAGAATCACCGTGTCCTTTTGAGCACAATTCAAATGAAAATAAAATGTGCAGCTAACTTGTAGAGTGATGGCGCTATGCAACCTTCTCATGATCTTTGCAAGAACTGGCACGCTAAAAAAAAGAAAGAAAAGTAGAACAGACAACACAGTCATTTCAGAGATTTTACTGACATTTTCATTCCTTGTCAGAGGAGTCTTGGGCAGGACACAGGGAGAATACAGGAAGAATCAAAAGTAAGTAGAAGGTACTTAACACAAAGCGATGAATATGAGTCTGACTATAATACCACTCGCAGAGTGAGGCTACTATTCTGAACTCTGACAAATACACCGAACGTTATTCACATATTGAGACAAATGAAAAAAAAGAACACAGAAATAGAAAAAATAGACCATTAATACATAAGGTCAACAGGGACAGTGACAAACATTTATGAGACAAATAAGAACTGCACGGAAGCACTTCAGTTTGACACAATCAAAACATAATCTTGATCAGTGTTTTATTTCCAATGAAGACTTCATGTCATGTAAAAGAATGAAAATAGAAAAGCAAGACAGGGTAAAAGTGTGGGATTCCTTAAAACACTCTTAAGCATTACAGCATTATTACACTGAGCCTCAACTTCTGAATTTTTGTGAAGTTCGTCTAATATTTTAATGATTTCTGCATCTGATATGCTTTCTGTTGCTTCATCTGCTTTAGGTAATTTCTTTCCAGAGAAAAAAAGGCGAAAATAGCCTGCTGTGGTTCCAGGCTGTGAACAATAGAAAAGAAGAAAATCATTGTTAAAAGGAGGGTTATTTACCTTCTGTTCTCCAGTTTGAAATCTTTTAACCATCTAACAAGCAAACACAGTACAATATTATTGTCACATACCTGCTTAAAATATGCTTTTCCATAACGCACGTAAGTTGCAAGATGTTCACAGTTGTTTAACAGGAGATCATATTTTCCACAGTGTGTCTCATTGGCCATGACTTTGATGTGTTTAATTATGTCAGCTTGACTTGATGGTGTCAACTTTTTATCCAGATAATTTTCTTTTGCATGTTCTCCCTCATTTGTGAGAGACTCGAAAACACAGTATTTACCATCAGTGGGCTTATCTGCAATGATTAGAAGAAACTATTAGAAATACTTTTTAATAATTTGACAGCAAGCCTGTTACCATTTATAACTTGTTTCATTTGCTTTTTCCCCTATTTCCATTTGTATCATAAATGTAACTGCTATTTCTGTACTTCAACAAAAGTAAGGAAAATGTGCATCAGCTACAAGACCCCTTTAATATGATTTTGACCTGTAGGTAACTCCTATTGGTTAATGATTTAAAATTATAATGATGTGCATTCACAAAGAATTTTTACATGATCTTAACATGCATGTGTTTCAGGGATTAACTGATTACTGTACTTCTCATATAGTTTCAGTTTAAGTAATAAGTAATACATACATATGCGGTGAAATATGTCCTTGTCTTCTCCTTGGCCAAATAAATTCTTTGTACCCACATAAACAGCAAAGTGTTTGTAAGTTATCTTGGTTTTGGCACATTTCCTTCGAAATGAAATTATATCTCCAAATGTGTACTGAAAATAGAAAAGATGGCTTTACCAACAGATACTGACTGCAAAACAGAAAAAACAGCAATATTTTGTCTCCAAATAATAAAAGACTTGAATGAATGTTTTTAAAAATTAATTTTTATACACCCAGTAAAATACAATAACAACAGCACTGTAACAATAGCATGGGTTAGGTTTAAATTTATTTGTTGTTATTCAAGTAAAGTAAACTGAAAGTTTAGAGGTCAGGATGTACCACAAAGCTTTGTGGAATATCACTGATAAAATGGCAGGTGTCCAGATCTGGTACTTTCTTCATACTTTAAACAAAATCTAAACACAGTGAAGTTCATAAGAGTAAAACTGTGAATACTTTCTACTGATGCAGCTTGCAAAAGTATTACTTTTTTTTGTTCCATAAGAAATTTTCTGCCAGTCTTTTAAAAAAAAAAAAGAAGCATTTTACATGTTACACTGGCAGTCTTACACAAATAAATATGGCTTCAATGTGACATATAATTCATATTATACAAAACAGAAATAGAAAAAGTAAGAAGTTACTTACATCACCGTTAATCTCTACTACTGTGATCACCAGAAGGTGAAATGTCAAAGCAACCAGGATAAAATTCCTCATTTTTGTAAGAAGAAAGAACTGTTTTGATGTAGTACGTGTTACTTGCAAGGGGAGCACAGTGGCAGAGTGCAGTGCTGCCACTCAGCTGTCCAAGCAACTCTAACTCCTCTGCCTGACTCACTCTTTTATTGTAAGCAAAGTTGGGCAGAACATCTAAGTTTCCAGAAGCTTCAAAATAATCCCATATAAGGCAAACACTTGGTTATAACACTTGATTGGTTATACAGTATCTTTTTTCAAGCAGTACGTGACTTCCTCTAACTATCAGGATATTCAGTCCTTGCAGAACATGTCTTTCTGGTGAGATACTGGCAGGCGTGGTCGCGGTTTCAGTTTCTCTTTCTTGTAGAACTCTGTGAGTTTAAAAGGTTACAACATGAAACAGTCTAGCAGGTTCAATAATAATATGAAGAAGCACCTTAGTGATGTGAGGTGGATAATTGTTAAAAGTAGTCTGCATCAAGCTTAGGGTAGCTCAAATTCAGTATAATGACATATGAGATGAAGTAAACAAGGAAAATATCTAAACTAATTAAGTGCATAGAGGCACTAGACCTGTTTGAAAACCTGTCATCCTAGATGAGACATTGTTGAGATATAGAGTACACCTATACAAACAACTAATATGCTCAACCCTGTGTACAGCAGCTAAAGCCACTAGATGGAAAATGGAGAAGCTGAATTAAATCTATGATCACTTCTAAGCAGTTACACAGAGACATGGATGTTTTTTATTTTCAGAGCAGGAACTGCATGAGATCAGAGGAGGGGAAACACAGCTACTATAGCCTTTTTAGATCAAGCATGCGGCTGTCTGTGAGCATTTTTAACACTTAACTAAAGTACAGTTTTTCGTCCTTCACACCTCTGATTTGTCTGCGGAAGCATCCTGACTTGTGTGTAAAGCGTTCATAACATCAGCAACATGTGTTCTTTTGTTTGTTTGTTTTCTCGAGTTGATAACTAAATAAATAAATAAATAAATTTGTGATCATACCTGTGGATCACAGTAGCACATAATGATTATGCATATGATTTACTAATGCAGATTAAGCACAATGTTAGAGTTTGTATTGTTGATTGTCATTTATGCTTAGAAATATTTACTTATATATGCTTAGAGTTTTGTAATTAGTTGTAGATTGGTAGAGGTTTTGATCCTTGATAGTCTGCAAACTTTGTGTGTATTAGACAGCACTTTGGGAGCATGAGAG